>NC_139587.1:10120888-10160888 GCF_946808225.1 Silurus aristotelis | reverse complement strand
TATATATTAAAAATAATTGTGGTTTTATATTAAACAAATTCCAAAACTAAATAGAAATAATCTTTTTTTTAAATAATGATAATAATGATAATGATCTTTGATTTTCACCCCCCCCCTCCCGTTTTTAAACACTGAAATAAAAAATAAAAAAATAAATAGATGTAATGTTTATTGCAAAAACAAACAAACAACAAAAAAAAAAACCAGAGAATATGCTGCAGAATAGTTAAAAACTCAAAATAGAACAAACTCCAAATATGTGTGTATATATATATATATATATATATATATATATATATATATATATATATATATATATATATATATATATATATATATATATATATGTAACGTTTTTTTTTTTTTTTTTTTTTTACAGAAATGAAATAAAGCAGTGTTGTGCAAATATGTGATTAATAATTTATTCGTTTTCTTGTTTGTAAGATATACACAAAAATCTATTTTATACAACACAAGCATTTACAAGACCTAATTATGAAAAGTAACTTTGGAATGTGTTATGATCAAATATCAAACTTGTAACAACTAAATAGATGCTATGAATTCTTACAATTGTCTAATTCACCTATTTTAGCAGATGTGATAATTCCAATAATATATATATATGTTGAAAACTAAGTGTGTACAAATGAATGTTGTTGTTGTCCCTTTATTGCTGCCTGAAAATGAAAGATTCCATTCTCAAATCTAAGTGTACAGTGGCCTTATCCTCTGCATGAGCTTATAGAAGTGTGGGAGTTTCTGATGTGCTTCATAACTTGAAGTGAATTACCATCTCTTTAACTTCAAACAAACTCTTCATGCCTTTCCTCTCCATCCAGATACAAAGGATACTGGACTGAGAGGAACCGCTCTGTAATGGATCTCTATTCTCCAAACCTCTCAGGCTAACTCTTTGAACAATGTGAAGGACCAGAGCAGGAGGTGACAACATTGCAAGAATTTTGGTCTGCACCTGCAAGTTAGAAAGACAGAAGAGAGAGAGAGAGAGAGAGAGAGAGAGAGAGAGAGAGAGAGAGAGAGAGAGAGAGAGAGAGAGAGAGAGAGAGAGAGAGAGAGAGAGAGAGAGAGACAGAGAAATACAGTATATGTGTGTTTGTTGGTGCCTGTGTTTTTTTCTTGTGTCCACAAATGGGCTGCCATTATTAATCTATACTAAGTAAACATAAAGTAAACATTTCTTCAAGATAAAAAGTTCATTCAATTCTACTTCTGCAAACCTAAGATCAAAGCTGATTTTATATGTAAATTGGGTTTAAAGATTTAACACTTTTAGTAGATGTTGATGTCTTTATAGTCCATTGATTTTTACATATATTACATTTATTTCAAGTCAGTCTTCACAAACTCAAGTTCATGGAGGCATTTCTGATAACTGGTGGGTTATGATATGATGTGTTGCCACATTTGAAATTAAAAGTCATTTGTATTTGTAATGTATTTACATGCTTCCCATAACCCACATTCTTCCTTGACCTCAGCCACTCAGTGTGAGTTCAATGAACTGCCTTTGATGTGACTTGTGCTTTACTAAGATTACAACCTCAAGGCGCATACGATCACTGCCATTTTATTTGATTACTTTATCAAAGAACAGTTGGATGACTTAAACATTATTTATTTAAGCAAACATAACCAGCCACAGTGGATGTCATATAGCAACCAAAAAAATCTAGGTTTAAAACAAACAGAAACATTTTGGTCAAAACTTTGTGGTTAAAACATAATTTTCCAGTAATATTTCACTTGTCCTTTTTGAGGTACAGTCTGTCAGCTGCCAACATATATTGATTCAGCACTTTAATTTTTTTCTTCCACGCCAAAATGCTCCAGCTGCACAGCTAGTTAGCATTTGTTAACTTGTTTTTGCACCTAACATATTTTTTTAAATTATGCCCAAAAAGTTCAACCCTGTGTCTCATAAAACATATCAAAACTGTACCACATGGATTGGGCTGATTTGGGCAGCCTTACATTTTTATTTTACTATTCTTCTGTCTAGGCAAAAGAATGCATTTATGCACTTACAATATAAAAAATATGAAAAACTAATGTTACGTGCAATACTTTTCAGTTACTGTACATGTAAAGGACATGATCAATGAATAACTTGCTATATTACTACAGCTATACATCTCTTTACAGCGTCTCTAATAAGCTTCTTCTGGTTCTATGACAGTGAGACAATGTATAACGTCTTTGTTGTCAGCAATTAGATGAAAGCAAGAACATGTTAGGAAAATACTAGAAAAACATTGATCTTTATGTGGGGTTAATCGCAATCACATCACTGCTTAGAGGTGTATGATAACTACTTTTGCATAAGAGTTTAAATATGAATGATTCGTTCTGAGCACAGCTGCATGCCCAATTATAAAACGGGAGTTATTTTCTAATCTTTATCTTTTTCTTTTCCACTCCCCAGGAGCCCCCACCTAACCTGCCCTTAAAAATGCCCCTATTGCTTGCTATAACACATTATATCTACTGGAGCTACAGAACCTGATGCCATGTTGCTCTTTGTAAGCCGTATGTATTGCTCTTTAAGCCTGTAAGTTTGGAAGTCACTATTTATGTCACATTGCATTCCAATAATTAGCAGCATGTTATGCAATTATGGCATTTGATGTTATGAAAAAAAAATGTACAGAAGTCAAACAAGGGAGAGTGATGTGGTTAAATGTGATTAGATTTTGTAGGAATAAAGTCAAAAGAAACTTTGTAAATGCAAACCATCCCCCACCTGAACCCTAACACATAACTCTGGTGTCTGAGCATGGATTTATGTCTATAAAATAATTATTCATTATTGTATGCATTTGATTGAGTGTGAGACTATGTTGTGAAGTCACACAGTTTGTATTGTTTAAAACATTATTAAATAAAAAATTTCATGAAACTCTATTTTAATGCTGAGGGAGGTGAAATTTTTCTGGTTAGCAGGTGTGGTAATAATTTAGTTTTGGGCTCAAGCCTTTGTCTTTTTGCATTTGCATAGCATTTTGAACTCTTATACAAAACTCAAAAAATTTAAATATGCCACAATTTTACATGTTCATACAGACTGTATATCAATAACAGTATAAAAATCTTTGCTACTCAGGGTACAAACATAAAAATGTATATGGCTTGCTGCTGTATATGTGTGGTTTTTACATTGTAATCATGGAAATATTGCTCTTTCAGACATTTAACAGACTAATTTTTAAGCTGTTTTCACCCATCTATTGTGGGTTTTAGTCAAGGCTTGGACCTGGTAAGGTTTCTCTTTCTGTCTATTTTACTGAAATACATATAGCTTGAGGTTAACGTGCCTGTTTAAGATATAGACTCTAAAAAGTTGCATTCACACTTTCTTAATAATTACTATACAGATTTATTTCATACAGTAGACATAAATGTTTCTTCAGTGACTTTGGTTATATTTGACAAAATATTGAACAATTTTACTTTTATAAATCATAAGATCTTAACATACTAATGATGATCCACTATACTTATTTTACTATATAAAAAAAAAGCTTATGTAAAAATTAAATAAATATGTTTGTTAAGGACTAATTAATTAAATAATATAAATGAGTAGATTAAATCATACTATATTGATTTAATCTACTAATTTGAACTAGTTAATTAATCCTTAAATATTTGTTAAGGACTAATTAATTAACTAGTTAATTGAATTGTTCTTATGCTCTAGCATAGCAGCTCTGATTTTCTTATATGTCTTATTTTAATATGAAGTTTATGTGTCATATTTGGACTTGTGCATTCTATTAAACCAAAGCATCTAACTAAGTGCAAATAAATATTAAAAGTAGTAAAATGAATCAAATAAATGGAATATAGAAAATATTTATGGAATATACAACTTTTCTTGTAGTACACATTTGGAACTCTGATATGCAACATTGACCTCACTAACATTTTTTATCTTAGTCTTACTTTTGATTATAATAGACAAGAGTCAGGTATAAGTCAATCCAACAAAATGTTTAACAAAATGTTTGCAACTAAAACAATATCCTTGACTGCCTATATTGTGCAATAATAAACAATATGTCTTGAATTCAGGCATTGCTGTTCATTCTTTGCATGTTTACAAATGTCTGGTTTCCCTAGAATTTTACCCACAATCCCCCTCATCCAACGTTCAAACTCACTATCCTGTTCTCGTAGTGATCTATTTGATCCTCTCTCCCATATTCCCCCTGGCTGAATCAGACACTGTTCCCTATAGTTCTGAAGTGTGCAAAACTTCAAAGAGTATGCAGGTAATTAGCAGCTGAAAGGAATCTAATCTAAACCATCAGCATTGCTTTGCACCCAGGTCCTCTGTTTTAGCCTGCTTATGGAGGAGCCCTTTTTTCCTGTAGCTTCCAAATCTGCTTCCACTGAAGCACGGTGCCAAGCTTGCAGTTATCACATCTGCATTTCAAACATGCCGTCTCTGGCATTAATTATTAATTACCCTACAGTCACCCTGGAGGATTGAGGATTCAGCCTACACATACTTAGTCGGTGACCTCTACCTTAGACCCTAGTACCTCACCCCTCCCTACTCTGCTTCCTATCTTGGGAAATGTGTCTCTAGAATACCTAAAGTAGTCTAGGAATTGAAAAGCTTATGCTCTTTGCCATTAGGTGAAATGTTGACCAAAATGTTCCACTATTTTGCCATAAACTCTGTCAAACATCCTAAATATAATTATTCAATGTGAATTATTATTTATTTTTAGTTAACATCACCCAGAAGTTACCTATATTAGGCAATAATAATTAATATGTACTGTGGGATGGTATAAGGTTTTTTGAGGAATACAATACATAACACAAAAATCCAGTAATAGAAAAGCATTGGAAATTGTATCTATAAAAGTGAATGTAACTTTAAAGAGAGACTCACTACTTACACATAGAAATTGGGTCTTATTCTTTATTTCAGTGTTTACTATGTTGATTCCTTCCCAATTTTGTTTTTGGAAGACTGTAAGACAGAGAGACTGAGGTCCTCTCTGGTGCATACGCTGCATGTCTTTGTATCAAACATATGCCTTTGCCACCAGAAACCAATGCCAGAGAAAAGGAAGTGGCTTTCCAAGACAGTTTAGATTCAGGCCAACAGGGTCAATACCTCAGTGCTTCATTATTGGCAGTTGCCTGTATTTCTCCTGTTCCAGGCAAAGAGAGCAGCTTGGCTGCCAATAGCAGAGGTTGTCCTCCTCTGAGAACCTGTAATATTCAGTACTGTTTATTATTTAAAAAATATTTTCTCCTACATACCTATGGACAAGCTAGACAAGGTAGTAGAGATGTCTGTAAATTCCATAAATGTTATTTAAATGTAATTACATAGTCTTATTTATGATGCTGAATTGCTTGCTACATTATAAATTTACTTTCACCATAAAGTATTTTGCCATTAATCACCCAAATTAGTCTCATTACAAAAAGTGTCTTAAGTTTCGGATAACTAAGGCACAGCAATATATTGTATATTACGTTAGGTTACAGCTGCAAATGATCGTCTAATTACTTATTATAGGTGAAGCCTTTTTTGTGCATTCATAAAAAATAAAATTTTAACTGCTGTACAGTTATACCCGAGTATTATGTGAGATTAAACAAGGACCTGTATACCTTAAAACAATTATACAAAGACATGCCTCTTTTAAAAGTCTTTGCATTACACAGTGTGACCATACAGCCCCCATTAGTCGAGGCATAAAATCACAGGCACTTTTCTCTGCTGCTAATCTGATGGGCTGTGACACTGCATGCCCAAACCCACGGCTGCCTCCTCTCCATCAGTACGGCACAGACATATTTTTGCACTTTATTACTGATTCAAATGAAGTCAGCAGCTCTGTGCAAGCAGGACCAGCTCAGCCTCTGTGTCTAAACCTCATTAGGCGTCAACCAATGCCAACTGCCTCCACAATACTGAGCATCTGAACCTGTAAATCACAAAGAGAAAAAAAAAGCAAGAAACACACTTTTTATACATATAATCAGCTGAGAGTGAGAGGTGCTGTGAGAGAGAAAGACACAAAACAAAAACAAATGGATATGAGCCCCAGGGGACGTAAAAAGGAGTGAGAGTGAGAAAGGCTTCTCATTAAAGTAAGTAGCAGTCTCTAAAATGACTTGCGGTCCTTCAAACCATTAACAGTGGCAACATCCGCCATGCTGCAAGGCAAGCACTGCAAATCAACAGCCAGGTGTGGTATCCCCATTTTCCAATTTAATGCACAAGCAATAAAAAAAATCCTTTCTAAAACTAACCACTGGTTGTGAATTTTAAAAGTTCCCAGGGTCTCAATTGAGAAAAAGTAACAACAATGCAACACTGTTCAGCACTGTCCAGCTGATGATAAAACTATCTTGGTATTTCAGAGGAGATACATTCCATACAGTAAAAAAATCTTATATTTGCTTTTTCATGTGCACCATACATCATGGTAAATGTTATTCTTAAAAGATCCCTTCAACAACTCAGACATTGGTTTCCCAAGTACCATGTCTTCATCCCATGGCACATTCAAAGCTTTACATTTCTGCCATGTTACCATATGAAAGAAACCGGTTCTTTATAACTATATGACATCACAAACTACACCTATTACTATTGCCCTAAATGGTCTGTTATTAAGTAATAAATTGAGATATACTATACTGATATGCTGTTAAGCCCAGCAAACAACAACAACAACAATAATAATAAAATATTAATAATAATAATAATAATAATTTACATTAAAAAAAAAATAATTAATAAAAAAAAAAAAAAAAAAAAAAAACTTCTCTCTCTTTGTCAGAGTCCCAGGAAGACTTGGAGCAAAGCAGAAGAATTCAACTCAGATGGGACAGTAATCCATCATATGCACACACATATTCACGCACTGATTCACAGCTACAGGCAATTTCCCTTATCCAGTCCACTTATTATCTTATTCTCAATATGTGGAAAGAAACCAAATAACCCAGAGACAACCCACTCAGACATTGGAAGAACATTCCACATAGTCAGTGATCTGAGCTTAGTGTACCTTGTAGCTGAAACTTGAACATGTTATGCAGTGCACTACTGTGGATTACTGGATTAATTATGCTAACAAAACAATTAAAATTGAAAGAAAAGAAAGAAAATTCTAATGGAATATTTATTTAGGTAAAGTAGAAATGTATTTACTCTATTGGTAAAATGCGTGGATTGTCCATTTCTGTTATCAGGTTAAACCACACACTCTAACTATTAGAAAAACATGCAGAATATAACTTGCAAGCTGATTTTCCTCTCTTTAAACCTGTTAAACTATTGACTGTTTTAAAACAAGATAATTAAATTCTGCTTACACAAAGTTGCATATTATAGTCATTTCAGTAGATGCCAGTTACATGGTAAGGTATACGGTAAATGGAAACTGCACACCATGAACATACGCTATGCTCATTTTCTGTTCTTATCTTGGTTTAATTATCTTTAATTTTTCTTCTTCTTCTTCTTCTTCTTCTTCTTCTTCTTCTTCTTCTTCTTCTTCTACTATTACTACTACTATTACAACTACTACTACTATTTCCTTTTATCTCTCTCTCACTTTCTGGGCTGTTTCTATCTATCTTATGATTGTATGATGCATATAACTGTATACAGTATCTGACCTGATATCTGCCACAACTTTAGCCATACGGTATTTTGTCAAACAACACTCAAATGCAGTGATAAAGCTGTTTGGAAATTAAATCCAAAAGTATCATCATTTGAAGATTTCAAGATTTCCTTTCCTCCAAAAAAACAAACAAACTGAGATCTGTTAGTTACCAAGTGGTAAAGAAAGCAGAGGTTTTTGTTAATCTATTGTGTGAAATGCTTTGGGGTGCTCTCTAGAGAATCTTCTTCTTCTTCTTTCTGCTGCTCCTATTAGGGGTCGCCTCAGCGGATCATCCGTCTCCATACTCCCCTGTCCTTTACACCTGCATCTTGCAAACCAACTACCCACATGTCTTCCCTCACCACATCCATAAATCTCTTCCTTGGTCCTCCTCTTTTTCTCCCTTCTGGCGGCTCCATCCTCAACATTCTCCTACCGATATATACCCCATGTCCCTCCTCTGCACATGGCCAAACCATCTCAATCACAGCTTCCTCATTTTGTCTTATCCTGTCCATCCTCGTCACTCCCAATGAAAACCTCAACATCTTCAGCTCTGCTACCTCCAGCTCCACCTGTCTTTGCAATCAATGCAACTGTCTCTAAACCATGCAACATAGCAGGTCTCACCACAGTCCTATAAACTTTTCCTTTCACTCTTGCAGATATCCTTCTATCACAAATCACTCCTGCCACTCTTCTCCACCCATTCCCCCCTGCAGTGCTTATTACTTTGCACTGTTGACCCCAGGTAACTGAACTCCTCCACCTTCACCACCTCTTCTCCTTGCAACTGCACCACTCCACTGCCCTCCCTCTCATTCACACACATGTACATGTCTTATTCCTACTGACTTTCATTCTCCTCCTCTCCAGCACGTACCTCCAGATCTCCAGGCTTTTCTAAACCAGCTCCCTACCCTCTCCACAAATCACAATATCATCCGCAAACATCATAGTGCATGGAGACTCCTGTCTGACCTTGTCCGTCAATCTGTCCATCACCACTGCAAACAAGAAAGGGCTCCTTGATGCAGTTTAACTTCCACCTTTTTGACTCATCTGCCGAAATTGAGTGTATATTAGGAAAAGTCCAGGTAATCCAATTTTTAAATATAACTAGAAATAAAATAAAAGATGAAGTAAGAACATTTGTTGGCAAGGTAATAAAATATTTCTATGATTCTTACCCATGACTATTGCCTGTACTAAATAACTGCAGCATTTGGTTTATTTTTTAACTGCATTATCATGTGCTTCAAAACAACTTAAATCACATTTATGACTTACAGTCTTGCAATTCATATTTAGCTCCTGATGTCAACCAAACTACTAATTAGATTAGTAATCAGCTGCTGAGTTATCCCAGTGTGTGGGTGTATAACACTTCTGTGTGGTTACGCGAGAATTAGGGCAATGGAAGAATGCTTGGAACAACTAAAAATTAACGCTTTAGTTTTTTTTTACTAACTAGTCCTTTCACTTTTCATTTATTTTATCTTACTGTGAACTTATAACTGCTAAATTCTCTCTCTTTCTCTCCCCACCTTATCCTTGCTGCACCTTACTAAAACATGGAGAACATATTATTAGCCAAATTCCACACTGGTTTGAAACCACTCACTTTCTCTGGCTCTGCCCTCCACTTCAAACTCTCAATCAACCATACCTCCAGTTCCACATACACCCACTAATGTGGATTCCTCCTCTGTCCAAGAGAAATATAACAATGGAAATCTACCATTGTTATCATTGCCCCGAGTGTGGAAAACCTATAAGCCACACCCCCCTCAAAAAGTTTCTCATTCCTTCTTTGGTCTAGAGTTGCATTTGTGTTTACCTGTATGCCTTTGCCCAGACAATTATTTTATATTAGAAACAAACAAACAAACAAACAAACAAACATACAAACAAACAAACAAACAAACAAACAAACAAACAAACAAATAAATACATGTATTTATTATTATATTCTATTATGATTCCATACATTCCAAAAAAGTAGGCTAAAGAATTGGGGTAAAAAATCATGCTTTGTTAAATTCAGTCTCCCTAGTCATGTGAATCATATAACACCATTATGAGATGTCCCAAGGTGTGGTGGTATGCAAGCACCTCTATTGTTTAATTGGACTTTTAAAAACAAAGTGTTTATTGGAGGAGCTCACAGCTATGACCTGCATCGAGGAAATAGTTAGGTGCAACTTCCTCTAAGTAATCAGGAAGCAGTTTATAAAACTAGGTAGGTAGAGCTACCATTTTCATATTTACCTTCCGGCCTAACTCTGCCCTCTTGTGAAGAACCACAAAAGCTTCTCTTCATTGTTTAACGAGATTCAGGTGGTATTTTTGGAGTGTCCCATCTCTTTCCCTTTGCCTTATCCTTATAGTCAACATTATTGACTTTTCATTCAGGCCCTTTTCACTAAGTAAGTAATTAAAGAGAGTTTATAGGTGGTTAAATAACAACCCATCTCCCAGACAAATCTGATCTAGCTGAGCACCCATATTGCAATGTACAGTCTATTTAGTTTGACCAATGACATCTATACCTTTTTATTTCACGGGGACCACAACTATTGGAAAGTGCAATGTCACTTTTAGCGTGGCTGTTTGTTACATTACCTACAAACATTACTATGAATACCCTTCCAATTTAAGTGGCCAATAGACTTCTCAAGGAGTTTTAGTGTTTTGTTTGACTTGAAGTGAAGTTGAACAATGTGAATGATTTCCAGAAAAGTGCCTCTCTGCAGACTTCATGTTGTTCTAACTTTGCTGTCCTAGGCAGCATGCTACACTGTTGCATGACCCATCCACAAAAATTCTCATTAGCATTATATGAAATGCCAGTATTTTTTTTTCGGTCTCAGGCCTAAATCCAACAATGTGTGGTGTGTACCCACTTGAACACTAACTGGTATACAATATAGTTCAGTGCAATTGTGGAAGCCCTGCACTATGTATCTAAGGGAGTCTTTCTTTGCCACAGTCCCCATGGCTTGTTCATCAGGGATAAATGCACACCATTCACCTTAACTGTTGATTTCTGTAAAGCTGCTTTGAGACAATATCTGTTGTGAAAAGCGCTATAGAAATAAACTTGACTTGACTTGACTTGACTTGAAGTGTTAGGAATCCGGACCTAGTCCCTTACCTCCATCACATGTCATTGGTTTTGGAAATGCCAAATGCCAGATTTATCACAATTCCAGTCCCCACACCTATATAGATGAAGAAGGAGACACATTGAAGTGGAAAGGGTAGGGAAAACACTGATTCTGAGAAATTGTTTGATGGAAAATGTTTCAGTAGTGTAGAGATGGAGGAAGGCAGGAGAAAGAAAGGAAGTTCAAGAGAAAGAGAAAGAGAGGAAGGGAGAAGGAAGGGGCTTGCTTGGCCCAGTGTATGCTGCCAAGTGATCTTCTGCCAGCTGGACCACCTTGTCTAGTGATGCTGGACAGTGGCACTGGACCAATTCTGCGATGCCCACTGGTAGTTTGGCGATGAACTGCTTCAGCACCACAAGGTCGATTACTTCTTCAGCAACACACTCCTCTGCTAGCAGCTACCTCAACAGGTGTCTTGGAGCTAATAGGCAAATGTAAATGGGAAGCCAAGCCTGCTGAGCAAGCAGAAGGGTTGATGGTGCTGTTTGGGCTGCAGCTGACCAGATACTGCTTCAGCCTGGCTACACCATTAGGTTCACAACTGAAAGATGTCAGTCAGCAAGCTAGGCTTCCGACAATAGTATTTGAAGAAAAAAAACCTAGCCTGTTGGCAGTTGCGCATCCTTGAAAACATCTGCTGGGTCATCCTGTAGCACCATATGTAATAAAATTATGTGGGATTAGGGTGGATCCTGGTGAGGAACTAGTTAATTATGTAGAAGTGACACATCTTACCCCATTCACAAGCAGTGCTCAACTATGCTCAACCCCCATTATATATACACCGATCAGGCATAACATTAAGACCACCTGCCTAATATTGTGCTGGTCCCTGTCTCCTTGTTGTCCATGCTCTGTATCGCGTGTATAATCAGTTCAATGGAATGCATGGCATCACTTGCGGGGTGACATCATGATCAGGAAGCTTAAAAACACATGAAGTGAAACCAGTGCCAGCTTCTGAAAAGAGAAGGAAGCACTGCATGGATGCAGGCAGTCTGGCACAGAAATGCAGCATCTCATTCCCTCAGGAAACCATGGTTACATACGTAACCTGGAGATGTTCCCCTTCAGGAACTCGAGCTGCGTCAGAAATGCTTTGAGAACGAGAGTCCAATTAAGCCAGACTGAACAATCCCTGCCTAGTGTGGATGGGAGCTAGGGCAACAGCTAGGGCAAAGGACAGAGGTGCCAGGAGTGGCACTGAGGTCGAGGAACCTGACAAAGGTCACTTCCTCCACAGTTTCCAGATTTGCTCCGCCACCTCCGGGTGGAGCCGCCATTTTTCTGGCCTTGGCCCCTCATCTCAACAAAGGGTTTGCTCCCTGGTTTAAGCAGTTTTGAATATACACCGCCTTAAAGGAGAGCAGCTTCCCTTGGGCCCACAGGAGGCTCTGGCATGACAGCTTGTACAGGAGGTGAAATCGATGACCTCCCCCTGGTGATTGATAAACCACCGAAGTATTGTCCGCACAGACCAGGAAATGCCTTAGAGCTTGATGCGTGGCCAACATCTCGAGGCAGGTCATGTGCAACATTATATGGGAACTATTCCAGAGACCTCGAGCAGAGCGGTCATGAGTGGCCCCAACCTGTAGGAGATGGATATGTTGTGATGCAAAGGAACTCCCAGCACAGGGCCCTGAGTCTCTCCACACATCTAAGGCACATAGGGCTCACCACGTAACCTTGATTGTATGAAATGGATTGCCCCTCCGGGGAAACCCCCGGGTCTTGAGCCACCACTAAAGGGGTCTCATGTGCAGGAGGCCAAGTGGTACCACACTGGACATGGCTAACATCAGACCCAACAGTCTTTGAAACTGCTTTACAGTTAGTGACTGGCCTTTCCTCACTCTCTTGACAGCCACTAGAATAGACTTGACACAAGCAGGGGACAGATGAGCTTGCATAACGGTCAAATCCCATACTACGACCTAAGTAAGTGATTCTCTGTGATGGAGAAAGCACACTCTTTTCCCCCAGTTCCTTCATGTGGGCCAAAACGTCATCTCAATGCCGGACCACCAGTTGCTCTGATTGAGCCAATATCAACCAATCATCGATATAATTTAGAATGCGGATGCTCTGAATCCATAGCAGGACCAGTGCCACATCCTCTCACTTTGTGAAGGAGCGGGGTGAGAGGGCAAGACCAAACAGAAGGACCTGGTATTGGTAAGCTTTAGCCCCAAAAGCAAACCTCAGAAACTTCCTGTGAGCTGAAAGGATGGATACATGTATGCATCCTTCAGATCTATGGTCACAAACCGGCATCTTGAACCTGAGTATCAATAGCGAGTTTAGCTAACGCAGGTTCAATTTAAATCAATACATTTTTATTTGTATAGCGCTTTTAAAAATAAACATTGTCTTAAAACAGCTTTACACAGATATTATGGTGATAAAAATTAATAAGATGTTCTTTTTAGAAGTGTAAGTTTGTCTCTGATGAGCAAGCTGGTTGTGACTGTGGCAAGGAAAAACTCCCTGAGATGGCATAAGGAACAAACCTTGAGAGGAAAAAGATTCAGAGTGAATCCATCCTCATCTGGGTTGCACTGAATGTCCATTTATTACAGATAAACGATGTTGCAGGGTACAGGGATGGTGATCAGAAGCAAACTGTAGTCTTGAGACTGTTGACATTAACTACAGTCCAAATCCAAGAGAGAGAGAGAGAGAAGAGGGGTGACAGGAAAAGAAGCATATAGATTATTATGTGTCCTTATTGTTGTATGAAAGTTAAGGACACTGTGCATTTGGGGACTCCGGCAAGACTTGCTATGGCAGCATAACTAAAAGAGAAAACCAAAAGGGAACATAGACATGAGGGATCTCATGTCTGGGATAAGAGATGACCCGCCACACCACCGTCAACAAACCTGAGTAAACGTGTGAAAGTGAGAGGATGACAGCTTACAAATATCCCAGTTTACCGAACACTTCATATCCATGATCCCTCCAGATCTGCTCCGTTATCTAAGAAAAATCTACTGATAAAAGACTTGACTAAATAACTGTTTTCAGCCTTGACTTGAACAATTGAACAACTGCCTCCTGCTGTAGTCTTCATTATTTGAGGTACCAACAAATAGCCTGCACCTTTTGATCTAAGTAGGCGTGGAGGATTATATTGGTACAGAAGTTCACTCAGATACTGCGGTGCGAGACCGTTAAGTGCTTTATACATAAGTGGTAGTATTTTATAATCAATGAGAGATTTAATTTGGAGCCAGTGTAGACTGATTAAAACAGGGGTGATGTCATATTTTCTAGGTCTAGTAAAGACCCTTGCTTCCTCCTCAGAGGAAGAGAGGCAGATCTGAGAGCTCTCATCGCAAAGAGAAGAAACCCCTGAAATGCTTGCTTTCAAACCTTGCGATCGGGCGCTGGACTAGGCAGGTGAGGGAGGCGAAAGGCCATCACGTGCACATCAACCACCAGGGGGGCCTGCACTCTCGCCTCCTTTACAAGCTAGCATGACAAATCCTCATATGGGCACAAGGGAAGCTGCTCTTAATGAGGGCAGTATACATACCAGGGCGCTTGAACCGAAGAGCAGATGCCCTTTTGAGGCAAAGGCCAAGGCCCAGGGAGTGGAGGTTCAACACAGATGTGGTGGAGCAGATAATGAAGAATTTTTACAGAGCACAAGTGGACCTCTTTGCAACACAAGAGACCTCCCATTGTTCTATCTGGTTTTCCATTACTCACCCAGGTCCTCTCGGACTGAACATTATGGTGCAGGCATGACCGAGGTTTTGCTTGTACACTCTCCCCCCTTGTACACTATCCCTGTTGCGCTGCTCCCGGGAGTTCTGGAGAGAGTTTGCCAGGATAAAGTCCATCCCAGAGTGCCTTTGTGGGACCTGGCCATAGTTTTGGAGGCCCTGTCTAAGCCTCCCTTCAAACCCTTGCCCGAAGTACCCTTAAGACTGAGAGAACAGTCAAGTTTTTCTACTGGCCATCTCATCTCTAAAGAGATTTGGGGACCTTCACACCCTTTCCATGAGCCCCTCCTGTTTGGAGTTTACCCCAGGCATGGCCAGCGCCTTCCTCTACCCTAGGCCAGGAATTTTCCCCAAGGTGCCCTCTGCTTCCCCATGATCAGTTGTGCTCCAGGCATTCTATCCTCCTCCTTATCAGGCTCCCGACCAGGGGATGCTTAACCGGGTGTGTCCGGTGCGAGCTCTGGACACATACATCCACAAAATTGCCTTGTGAAGAAAGTCGAACAAGCTGTACGTATAAGCTGTCTGTCTGTACGTATACATTCTTCAATTGAAAGTTCACAAGATTCACCTTTGAACTGTTTTAGAGAACTAGTTGATTATTGGTTGAACTGATGCCATACACTCTCCTTCATTAGTGACATTGCACTTTATTTGGTGAGGACACTTACTAGCCCTGTGTTTTCTGTTATGTAGCTTTATGTTGTTTTATGTAGCACCAGGGTTCTGAAGAAACGTTGTTTCATTTTACTGTGTAATGCGTCAGCTATATATGGTTGAAATGACAGTAAAAGCTTCTTGACTTGACTTGACTTGACTAGACTTGACATTCAAGATTCATCTGCACAATTCAGATTTCAGATCAAAGGGTTAAGACTATTTGGATTAAACTATTAAAAAAAAGTTATATATATATATATATATATATATATATATTGATTAACATGACAAACAATTGATAATGTTTCAAACAGCAGACAATTGTACACAGTCAATTGAATAAATTTACAAAATTGTTCAAAATTTTATCAAAGCAACAAAAATGTTCTTAGGAGAACACAAATGACTAAATTATATGGAGGTTGAATAAGTAGTTTTGAGAATTCAATGTCTGATCTGAGCAACGCTTCAAAGCAACTGAGAAAAAAATAAACTACTGCTGACAATAATGTACATACATAGTATTAGTTTGTCTTATTCTTCATAATATTGTTTCAAGAGAACTGCTCTGTCTCATGTGGATGTGTTGTCAGAATGAACCAATACTATCTACCTTAATACTCTCCAGCTAAACACTGGGTCTATCCTTTATTCATTATCTGTGTTGCTGCAGACTTGCTCTCCTCCTCACTCTTGTCTACTTTGAAATTGATGTAAGAGTTGTTCAAGAAGGTCTTCCTGAAAAAAGCTTGTTCACTTCCTCTCATAGCAAAAGGAGGCAACTGCCTGTGTGTGGAGAGTCACAGTCCATTGCACCCACAGACTGATCACTATTCATCCCAAAGCAAAAGGTTCCACTGTGCCTAACCATTGCTCCTGGCTCTTTCCCACTGCCACGTCTGCTTCTGCCTCTAGTGCTTTATTACACCTTCGCTCTCTGATCCACTAGTGTTAGGAATCCCTTAATGCTGAATTCCATCCTTATCTTAACTCACTTTGTTCCATGGGGGTGCATCTATTGCAAGATCCCAATAATCCAATGCTTCCACAAAGGTATCAAGGGTGTGCTGGAGGAATTTAGTGAAGAATTAATTTGACTTGACAACAAAAGCTTGTGAGATCATAACCCGGGTATGTTTAGTGCATCCACAGAGAAATGATAGAGAGATAGGGAAAAACGTACAGACCGACTATAGATGAAGAATTTACAATAGAAAAGCAATAGTTAAAGCTAAAGCTTTTTTTAATCAAAGCTTTTGAATAAGTTATGCAAAAAAAACCCCAAAAAAACAAAAATAAAAAACAGTTTACTCCATACTTACTTAAAATTTAAACCTGTGGCAGTTTTTGAAGTATGTCAAAACTGTACATTTATGACAACTTTAATTTAAGCAACTATATAATATAACTATATAAGTCTGGCTAGGATGTGCTTACAAAGCTCTATCTTTAAATAAAATAAAATAAAATAAAATAAAGAGATTAACAGATTTATTTATTTGCTAAAAATCTTTTGCAATATAATCTTTGGGATTTTTGTGGAACTAACTGTGACCAAACTGTGGTATGATGATACAGAAAGGTATGATGATTATACAAGAATGGTATGATGATGAAGTGATGCTATGGCTGTAGATTCATGCATCATATTAGTTCCAGTTTCTGTAAAGGGCATTTGGATATTATTAACCAGTGTGAAAGCAATGTTAATCTCATGAGGTACAGAGTAATAAATAACTAGCTGAAGATCAAACCTCCTGGAGCACCATGCCTCGATGGGGATGAAACAGTCCCCGTGGAGGGCTTAACCTTGTGTTCAGATAGCCTGACCTGGGTTGTAACACCTTTCCACTTTCAACAATAGCTTTGTCCATGGTAAGACTACAGGGTAAGATGTCCAAACACTAATGAGGGCAGTAGTGGAGAGCAGCATGGGATAGATAGATAGATAGTGGAGAGCAGCATGATAGATAGATAGATAGATAGATAGATAGATAGATAGATAGATAGATAGATAGATAGATAGATAGATAGATAGATAGATAGATAGATAGATAGATAGATAGATAGATAGATAGATAAGGTGACAGTCCAGTGCAAACTTTATCAAAGTATCAAAGACATCATAGGCAGTGTAACACTAGAAGAATTAATGACATTAAAGTGGCTGCATATTGTTTAATAGTAGATGTTGGTCTTGTTAGCATCTCAAGAAAGAGCCAGGCTTCTTAAGCATTGTATTTATCTTTTTTGCATCTCCATCTGTGCTTCCTCCCCAAAAAAATGCTACCACAGACTGGTAAAATACCCCAAAACATCTTAATGTACACATTGAAGGACCAGAGCTTTGTTAAGAAGTAGAGTCTGCTCATCTGCTTTCTTACACTTTGAGTTGACCATCCAGGCCATCTTGCTGGGAAGCTTGACACCATAGGCGCAATGTACTGACCCTGACCCAATCTCCTGATCACTTTCACAAGTTGTATATGAGCCTCTGTTGGCTGCATTGTAAGCCACTGGTAAGCCTCTTATCTTATTACAAATCTCTGGACTGATTACTGAATATGATGTATTATGGGTATAGTGGAAACACATATCAAAGGCAGTTAAGGTGAGTCATATGTTGCTGTGTTTTGACCCAGAGTCATATACTAGGGAGAACCATAGTAATTAATTGGCAAAATTAGATCTACTTCATCACTTCAGAGTACATGTGTCACTTCTTAGGACAAAGTATTTTGACAGCAGGACCACTACTTAAATGCACTGACCAAGTAGGCAACTCTTTGGTTAGCCCAATTGCAAATGTGTGAAGAATTCATTTAACGTGTAGAAAGTTGTTAATCAGTTTTTTGGGTATTCTCTGATTGCATTAGAATATGGCAGTGCCACCAGCCAGCCTCCTATAAATCCAGTTGAGATGGTTTGGAATGAATTGGAGCAGACAACAAGCACTCAACACCTCTGGGATCTGATACTGATTAAAATTGGCAAAAACCCATTCCAGGTGGCTACCTTATGAGGCTGACTGAGAGAATGCAAAGAGTGTGCAAACCAAAGTCATTAAAGCAAAGGTAGCTACTTTGAAGAATAAAATATACCATACCATGTAAACATATGTTTAACCAGTTTTTGTTTACTGCATAATATATATATATATATATATATATATATATATATATATATATATATATATATATATATATATATATATATATATACACACACCGTATATATATATATATATATATATATATATATATATATATATATAGAGAGAGAGAGAGAGAGAGAGAGAGAGAGAGAGAGAGAGAGAGAGAGAGTGAGAGAGAGAGAGAGAGAGAGAGCCTTACAGCCTTGTGGTACCAGTGGTCTGGAAGTGGAGAACAAACCCTTTCCCTTCGGGGTTTGCCGACCTCTCCTCACAATGTCTAGCTTTTCTGGAAAATGTATTTTTAAGTAAGTCCGAGACCAAATCAATTTCTCTTCCTCTGTAGGTGTAAAAAAGTCTAACTCAGATGTATTCATGTGTGCAGTGTGCTACACACATTTTTTGCCAGTCGAACTTGGCTGTAACAGTTTCCCTCTGACCAACCAATCAGAGGATTTAAAAATGCTAATGCTATTCTGGGCCAGCTAGCTGTAAAGTGAATATGAAATCTGATTGGTTAAAGAAACACATCCGTTGGTAATATTCTCTATGGTAAAAGGGCCAGCAGGACAGACTTTGCAGGCCCTGGGCAGAGATGAGGTTGACATGGCCACACATAAAGGCTGAAATCTGATTGGATAAAAAATCTAACATCCACATACATATACTGGAAGCAGTGCAGCCAAGAGAAATGTTACAAAATGAAGAGAATAAACTGTTGGGAATAAATTAAAACAATTTCATGGAACAAATATAAAAATTTAGGTTGTAAATGTAGGTCGGTGCTTCTGATAGTGTTTAGACCAGCAGAGAAGGCTTTGCTGGCTGTGACTGCCCGCCACTGATATATCTATATATTAGGTTAACCAAACACTATAGAATTTTTATATGACAAAAATGTTTTCCAAATGTTTTTACACTTGTATAATACTTGAATGCCAATACAAGGCAGTGAAAATAATACAGCATTTTCCACACACAACACATTGTATATTCATAGTACCATACAGAGCAGTGCTGGCCTACCACTGTGCTGATCAGCTTGCACCAGTGTCTCCAGTGAATTAGTTTTCTGCAGGGAACATGGAGCATGCTGACATGATTGTAAAACAATTAATCAAGGAGGAAGTGAGAAAGAAAGTGAAAGCTTCTCTTAATTGTGTGTGCCTTTTTTTTTTATTCAGATGAACAAGGCTTATGTTAAGCATTTGGATTCTAAATTACCCATTTCAAACTCCAGTTAAAATAACACCAATTAAAACATGGGTTTTGATGTATTGATTAGATCCTTATAAATGTGTTGTTTTGTAGAAATTATTGTAATGGAGAAATATGTTATTGCTTAGTCACAAAGTAACAATACAGAAGAAAATGGAGCAAGTCCATCTTCAGCTCTTATAAGAAGATTAACTTTTTGTCTTGCACTCTGGTGAAAGGAACACAGGTTTCCCATGTTATCATAACCCCAGATTCCATCAGGAGGTTTCCTTTAAAGTGAAAAACAACAAATAGGGGGAAACATTTAATCCAGCACATGTTTGCTCAGTGATCTGAGAAGAAGCCTTCAGAGAGAGATGGCGTTCTGATGTGGGATGGCCAACGTGTTTGTCTATGAGCCCTGTGTTTGATTTGGATGTGGGAAAAAGTACAAGAGAAGCCTGCTGACCCATAGGGATTAAGGAACTCAGGGAGCAGAGGAAGCCACGACTGGCAGTTTTGGGTTTCTGCACTGGTCCGGGGAAAGAAAGAATTCTGGGGGATCTGTCTGCACCCTCTAAGATGTAAGGAGCAGCAGTCTCAGACAGCTGTATAGAGGAGAGCGGTGAGTTTACACAAGGTGGAGAAGCATTCCGCAGTTTCCTGTGCAGTTTTGCTATAGGTTACAGAAGAGTGACTGATATGAATTAGTCTGATGGCCATATATTGGCGAGTAATTATAAATTACATTACATTTTTGCATATTTTATTTCTTTTTCTCTATATTATTTTCATAGTAATTGTATAATGTGTGCTTTTATGATATTGCCATAATACATTGCAGGTTGCACTCTCCCAGTTCAGTAACCTTGCAAATTAAATTAATTGCTGATGATATATATGCATGCAATCTGGCATCATGGGATTATTTTATTGTAAATACCTTTGTAATTATTAAAATAAATATGCTAATACTATGGATTGCATTTAAATTCAGAAATGCCACCAGAGATAACACTAAGTTCCATGTAGAAATGGAGTACTGAAAAGTACTTGTTTCCAGTTTATTGATCATCATACACACATTTATACCAATTTATTGTAGTTAAATAAATTCTGCTAGCATGTTCTTGGTAGATGGAAAGAAACAAGAAAATACAGAGAAAATCTACAAAAACACATGAAGAAGTGCAAAACTCACTATAAGCAGTAAGTTTTGGAGCTGTCAATTGGCAAAGCAACTTTCAACACCAGTGTGACACCCCAGACTTATAATGTAATTCGGAAATGAAGTGTTAAACCATGTTCAATAGTGAGTGACTATATTCTGTGTGAGGGTTATGCTTAGATTATGTTTAAAGCTAAATCCTAACTGTACTGTCTGTACAAATCAACAATAACATTAAAACATTTATTAACATTTTAATTATTTTAATAACATTCTTCCTACAGTGGCAACTGTCAATGGCTAGGATAAATTAGGCAGCAAATTAAAAGTCAATTCTCAATGTTGACAAGTTGAATACAGAGAAAAATTGCAATCAAGGATCTAAGTAAGAATTTGAGCCTAATTGTGTTAACTAAATGACTATGTCAGAGCATTTCCAAATGCCATTGTCTTGTGGGTTGTTTCTGGTATAAAGAGCAATTCAGTTCAATTCCAGAGAAGACCTATTAAGTTTATTTTAGCTCTGATAGTAATGTGTTATAACACACAGTACAGCTTGCTGTATATGGGGCTACATAGATGCAGACTGATCAGATTACCCATGTTGATCCTGTATTCTGCCAAAGAACCTACAATGGGCACATGAGCTTCAAAACTAAACCACAGAGCAATAAAGAAATTCATTTATCACGTTTTCCTTTACTTTATGTGGACAGCCTGGTGAGTTTCACATACCTGGGGAAGATGGAAACAGTTTGCACTATGTGAAGAAGGTAAACCAAAGGTTGTCAGTCTAATGTCAGTGACCATTTTCAGCAGGATTATGAGCCCTGCAAAAATTGTTCAGGGTTGGTTTAAGGATTATGAGAAAGAGGTCAAGGCCTAGACTTGTCCTGAATCTAAGTAATGTATATAGTCATCTATCTATCTATCTATCTATCTATCTATCTATCTATCTATCTATCTATCTATCTATCTATCTATCTATCTATCTATCTATCTATCTATCTATCTATCTATCTATCTATCTATCTATCTATCTATCCATCCATCCATCCATCCATCCATCCATCCATCCATCCATCCATCCATCCATCCATCCATCCATCTATCTTTATCATTATCTTCAAAATAGCTGTCAAAAAAAACCGAAATTTTGATTCAAAACACACTTGTACCAAATGCAATTATTTTATGTGCAGAACATAGTTAAAAATTTTAGTTTCCTCAGGAACGTATTAAGTGGCAGAACACAAGTTATTTTAGTCTCTGCCTTGCACTTTGAGCGCTTTTTTATCATAAAAATTAAAAACATACACAACAATGCCAGGGTATAAAAAAGAAACTCACTGTGGCTACTAACTCTGTACCAGAAATTAAACTTGTTTTTTGCTTGCATGGAAACGCTAAAGAATCCACAGCACTATGATTATCTATACTACCCAAATGGGGTCTAACAATTGTAAAATACTCCATAACATTTTTCCATTTATTTCATTTTATTTAATCAAACTTATTTGTTAATTTAATCAATATAATAAAAAATGTATTGGATTAATTTGATTCATTCTATTAAATCTTTTATACAATATTATTTTATATATTAAATACAATTATATATATATATATATATATATATATATATATATATATATATATATATATATATATATATATATATATATATATATATATATATATATATATATATATATACACACAATTTTATATATTATATAACCAAGCAGGCTTTTTATTTAAAATTGTTTTAAAAAATGTAAACTGTTGATGTCCACAAATGTTAATAATAATAAACTTATTAAAAAAAAAAAAAAAAAAACACAAACAGTTGTATATTTTGCGTTTCCGATTACTGTACCGAAATTTAACTAGATCATAACTAGTGTTATCTATCACTGCCTTAATCCTCCTGGGCATGGAATTCACCAAAGCTGCACAGGTTGTTTGCTGGGACCCTCTTTCACTCCTCCACATTGAAATTACTGAGCTGCTAGATGTTACACACATGCCGCTTCTCCACCTTCTGCATGAGGAAGCCCTACAGGTGCTTGATAGAGTTCAGGTCTGGAGACATACTTGGCCACTCCATCACCTTCAGCAAGGCAGTTGTCATCTTGGTGTGTTTGGGGTAATTTTTATGTTGAAAAACTGCCTTTTGCCCATCTGAGCCTTAAGTTTATCTTAGTCTCTAAGTTTATCTTAGTCTTAGCAGACCACAGAACATGGTTCTAGTAATTCATGCTCTTGGACATGTTTTCAGCACATTTACAATGTGTGGCATACAGTCTGAACACTGACAAGTGGACCTTCCACTTCTGCAAATTCTAAAGCAATGCTGGCAGCACTCATAAGTCTGTTTTTTCAGCTTCTTTGATCAACCATTGCAAGTATTGTTCCGAGTGGAACCCGACTTGGAAAACCTTTGTATGACCCTGGCCACTGTACTGTAACTTAGTTCCAGGGTGTTAACGATCTACTTATAGCCGTATAGCCTTTAAAGTCCTCAAAGGCTTCTTTGCCATGAGATGCCATGTTGAACATCCCGTGGTCAGCATGAGAGAATTGTACTTAAAGCACCGAATTTGAACAGTTTTAATACAAGATACACAAATTTGTTTGGTCCTGTCAAGCAGACAAAAACATGAACATGATGAATAGGACATGTGGCTTTGCATGGATAAGTGACGTACAGCTGTTATCATTTAGGCTGTACTCACATTTGTTGGCAGCTATTTTGACAATAATGGCTGTATATTGAGTTATTTTTAGAGGATCTATACTCTTTCAGTAAATCTATACTCTCTGCACATTGACTACATTAAAGATTTTCCAATTTTAATTTCTATAGTATTTTTCCTTAAGAATATATTCTAAAATGGTTTCTGAAATGCAAGGGGGTGTATAATTTATACTTTATACTCTCTCTCTCTCTCTCTCTCTCTCTCTCTCTCTCTCTCTCTCTCTCTCTCTCTCTCTCTCTCTCTCTCTTCTCTGTATATATATACCGAGAGAAAGAGAGAGAGTTTAAAAATATGTAATAATATAACACTGTTATGTAAAAAGCACTATTCACAAAAAGCTCCAACGGACGCTTCACTATAAACATTAACTTTTACATGAGGGTAGAAATAAAAGCATTTCCTACTGTAGATCTAATGTCAGTGCTGATTCCTATGGGAATACATTATGGGATATTCCATTAGATTCAGCTAGGCTGTATGCATGCTCCCCCACTCATATCCTGCTGGGTCCTGCTATAATGAACCTATCCTCTCCTTTTTCCATTGGGAGTCAGGTATGGAGAGAAGGTGATGAGGACTGGAGTGAAAAAAAAGTGCACCCCAGATGTAATTGCACAATTAGAATCCACCTCGCCCCAAGGCCAGGTCACCTGAAGGTTAATCAAAGGAAACAGGTCTTAAAATGCATCTTGCACAGTCAATTTTGGTCTATGAATAGTTTCCATATTTTTAGATTGTTTTTGGGCAAGTTTATTTATTTTCTAAATGCAATTGTTTTCAACCTTTTTTTTTTTTTTTTTTTTCATAGCATTTATTTAGTCTATAAATATAAAAATTACAATAGAAAGAAATTTCTTTAACCAGAATTTAATCAGACATAAAAAGTCGTTTATCTTATATAATGTATTAAGGTTAGCTAAAGGACAAACTTTTGGACAGCCAAATTCATGGGAGTCACATTTACAGGACCCTAGACTGAGCTAAAATTTGTATCATGTTTCTTTAGAACATCTTGATAAGTGGAAAACAATCAAAAAATCACAGAAGATACACATGCAAACACAAAGAATGCAAGTTCATTACTAAACCAGACAGCATCCTTTTATTTAAAACTTGTTTCTCACAAAGTTCTCACATAAAAGAAAATGTCAAAGTATATAGGTAAAATAGGTATAGGTAATAGCTAAATATAAAACACTCTTTTACAGTTTTATATGCATTGATGTAGATGTTTTCCATACATTACATTTTAGTTTTAGGGAAGATTTTCTATTATACCTAATGTCCAGTACTTTGGATTACAAAAGAAAAGTTTTTTGGTGATAGAGATTGCATTGGACCCAAGATACACTGTATATTTATTTCATTTATTTTTTTTCACTTATCCTTCGAAAGTGATATTGAGAGTAAGATATGTTATGTGAACTAATAAATAACAATGACAGTAGCAGTGGTAGCAATAATAATAATAATAATAATAATAATAATAATAATAATAATAATAATAATAATGATAAAAAAAACTTTGTATGCTCTGTATGTTTAGTAGATTTGCATGTTTTTGCAAGTAGCATAATAATCAGCACTTATCACTCAACTTTAGAATATGGTCTGCAATTATGTACATATTATTTTTATTATATTATATTTTCTAATTATATACAAGTGTACATATTTCACTTAATCAGAAGAATTTAATTGGCTTAAATCTAATGTCTGTAATAGTCACTAATCCATTAATCTCTTTTGAACGGGTTTAAGATATCCTTTACGGATATTCGAGATTTAATCCTTCATGGAGAACCAATAAAAGTTGTTACAGATCAGTGACATGTTGCAGTGAGATTTGGTTTATCTAGGTTTTGCTCAGGCAGTGTGTCATGCGTCATCACTGGCTTGGTGTAAGCCAGACTCTGGGGGGTGGCAGAGGTAGGCTGTTTTAAGGTATGATATGCTTGGAGTAGTGCGCTGGCATTCTGCCAGGCTGGCGGCCACAGGGTACAGACACACTGGCCTTGTGCCAGTCCTCTGGGAGCAGTGCCCAGGCAATGGCACACTGTCACACTGTCACACTGTGTCCGTTTTAGCACACCCGGATATTCAGAGAGTGGGCTGGACTGACTAACGTTATTAAAACCTCTTTTAAAAACAATTCTTAAGGAATGTCATATCTTCAGTGTTATTTCTCCAGGACTGTCAACAAAATATTGGTTCGTCTTGTTATAATTTTACTATTTAAATCAAGTTTGGAACATTAATTAGTAAACACAAAATGGGCTTTGTTAAAAATGCATTTACTTTCTCTTTCCTTTGTCTTACATTGAATCACATTTGCATTAGTGAACTCACTAAAGTATCCTCTGCTTCACCTGTTTATGAAATCTTAATTTATATTTCACATGTCACATGTAAATAGTTTTGTCCAGAAAAACTGTTTAACAAATCTTTTTTTTTTTGCGTGGTTGTTTCCAGCTTACATCTTAACATATGTAGTTTTGAGTATGTTCTCTATTATGATTTTTATTCCTCTCAGTTCTGGAGGTAGGCGGCTATAGACACTGGCTAACAACGGCCAGTTTTTTTTTTTTTTTGTCAGTAAGTTGAAGTGGGCGTCTCTTGTGGTATTGCTGGCTACGTTTTGGTGCTCCATGCCCTGCCGGTTACATTTTGCTGGATAACTGATCCTTTCCCTTGATCCCCCCACGGGACTTGCACATTAGTATTCTGCTCGGGGTCTCTTAGCATAATAGCTTTAAAGCCAGACTCTGACCCTGTTGTCATGGATGCAGTACAATGCAAACACACACACACACACACACACACACACACACACACACACACACACACACACACACACACACACACACACACACACACACACACACACACAGAAGCAGCAGTTGCAGTTGCAGTAAGCGGCTGCTTGCTTACAACTATGTCCTGCATGTTAGGAAGAGGATGGCTCACAGGATCTCAGTGTGTATTTGTTGTACATACGATTTCAAGATCTTTATATTATAATGCTAACATTAATTGCTTTGCCTTTGCGTGGGTGTGTTTTTCTACTGCATGAGCCAAAGCCTTGGCTTAAATAAAAAATGTCAATCACTGACATAAGGGCAAAGATGAAAAAAATAAATATTGAAATTCCTCCCACACACACTGAGTGAGCAAGATGATATTTGTCCTTCAACTGTACTAATCAACATCCTGGTTTCACCCAATTTTTTGTCCTCAGTGGATGAACTGGAATCATTTCACTAGATTTTTTTCTTGTAGTATTCAAGCCTTTAGGTTAAAAATTAGTTGAAACAAACAATCCACTACATTACTGGTTTTTATTTAATTATTTTTTTTTTAACATCTATTCAGTTTGCATTTGCTATCCTACACTGTGGCTTCAGATTTTAACCAGGGCAACACCTGATTCTGCCTGTTTAATCAATTGTTCTTGGACTTCAAACAACTATTAGGTGTGACTCATGATTGGTAAAATTAAAACAATCTTTGCAGATAAGAATAGACACCCCTGATTTACACTGATTGTATCTCATTTGTTTGACATTAAGAATAACTTTATAGATCATAGTAAGTTTATATTTTACATTTCAAATGAAATGAAATTAACAGTAAGGCCAAATAATGGTATAAATCGAAAAAAGATGAAAAAGGAGCTCAGCAATTTTACATGGAGGACAATTTTGTCACTAGAATGTTTAGTAGCCTGATGGCACAGTCCCATCCTATGTAATTAGCGTTGTTTCAACAATAGAAAAAAATATTCTCTACTGTCTAGATATTTCATTACCCCCATCTTCCAGTTGCGATGAACTGTGTAAATTTAAAGCTATGATGGCTCTACATGTATGAAGAGACTTGAAAATGTGTTGAAAATTGGATGCTTCTTGCAGCTCTCTTTCTCTCATATTAATTACCTCCTTCAACCTGTGTGTCTGTCCCAAACTTACATTGATCTGTCAGCCAACAGCATCTGTAGGTGATGCTAATGTTAATGAGCAGCAGCAGTAGTGTGAGAAACATAGCTGCACGAAGTCTGCAGATTTCATTATTTGATCAGTATTGCAGCAGGCACGTCTGACCTGTGTGGATTTGCCAGGCGTAATTTGTCTGATGGTGCTGCTGCTGCTGCTTCTCTCACTCATTCTCTCTTCCCCTCTCTCTTTCTCAGTCTATCACTTTGCTTGGCTTTGCTCTCTTGCCAAAATCTCCCTCTTCCTCTCACACTTCACTCACTCGCAACTCTTTTGCACCAACTCCTCTCTTTCCCTGTGTCTCCCTCTCTCTCTTTCTCCCTGGCTGTGAGAAAAAGGAGGGAGCATGGTGAAAAGGGAGATTGTGTGGAGCTGGGGTGCTGAAGATGTCAGCTGTCTCGGGGCTCAAGGGCGTCCAGAACAAAGGCGCTTTTCACCCCCTCTGAAATGTCCCTGGGCCCGGGCTCCCTTGTGCCATTCAGCCCCAGCTCTCAGCACCAAAAAATCATACCCCATTCAGGCCTGCAAATCAATTTCCTGATAAGCAGAGGGAGGATGAGGAGGTGGAGGAGGAGAAGAAGAAGGGGTGGTAGAAGGGGGCAGCGGTGGGGTGCGTAAGGCTTCGGTTAATTGGGGAGCAGTGAGCAGATTGGGGATTTGAGGCTGTCTTTGTGTGCATTTGTCAAATGACTGAATCGGGCAATGCTAGGAGTGGCAAGTGACAGTGGCCAGATAACCAGTCAAAGGGCCAGAATAATACAGGAAGACGCCCTGTGGAAAAAAAATCCACACATCCAAAATGGACTGCCTGATTCTCTCAGAAACCTCACAGGAAGGACCCAGAATCTAAAAGAAGGGTTGTTCCTAAATACTATAAAAGGGGCATAGCCTTAGACTGGCTTTTTTTTTCTATTTCAACTTATTTTCTACTGTTATGTGAGATGACCTGGATGTTCCTGGACAAAGAGTGAGTTAGTGGATAATTGGCATGCAGAGTTGAGATGACCAGATTGTGATTGTAAGAGTGACTGATGGTGTGTGTTTGTAATGCAGGAAGCATGTATGTATGAGAAAAGATAAGATGTAGAATGAAAAAAAAGAGCAAAATAAAAACGTGTGCTTCATGTTTGCTAGTCGAAAAAATCCCTTGGTGTTACAATATAAATTACAATTTGTGCACGCAAACGCGGCACAAGACTACGGGGCCTGAGATTAAAATTCAATTTGTTATCGGCCAATAACAGAGTCTCTGTGAGCGCTTGCAGCCTTTTCTACAATCAGGTGCCACAGACTGAGCAAAGTATTTTGTGCATAGATAATCTCACTGGTAACAAACAGTCTGGAAGCTTGCCTCTCATCTGCCCTACAATATGAATTACTGTCATTTAGGCATCTGATTGATATGAGAAAGTGCATATCGAATTTGCATTTTAGATTGGAAGGTAGAGAAAGGTTAGCTTAGAGATTGTTGTACAGTAATATTTATTGTGTTGCAATTTGTATTTATGTTTGGTCTTTGTCATTAAAGTGATATACCATATATACATATATATATATATATATATATATATATATATATATATATATATATATATATATATATATATATATATATATATATTCCAGATAAGAATTAATATTCAGTGGTTTAGTTGATTGAAGATATGACTTGTCAAGTTCATGGTCAGGATAAGGGTTGTTGTGTCTTTTTCGGTCGGTGTGTTTGCAATGGGTTATAGGGTGTTGGCACAGGACAGCAGCTGGGAGTTAAGCTCAGTTGGAGAGAGAAAGAGAGAGAAAGAGAGAGATAGAGGACCCTGGCTTGCTTCCCCAGCTTGAGCGCAGAGAGCACAGTCAAGCATAGTAAACAGGATCCACCTTTCTGCTTGGCTAATTTTCCCTATTAAAACAGCACAGCAGGAGACCCAGCAGGGGAGGGGGGCTGAAACAAGGCTTATTTTTTTTAAAGTGTGTCTGTATATCTGTCAGTCTGCCTGTCTGTCTATTTGTCTGAAAGGAAGGATTTTGTCTAGTGGTTTGATCTAGATGTCTGGTGATATAAATTTCCCAATCTCACTTGTACAGCATTTGGAGCATCCCTTTTGTTGTGCACTATTCGATTTTATTTTATCTGTGATATTTGTGTCTTTCATTTGTTTGCAGTATATTCTTTTCCCTACTGACTAATTTAATCAAATTCCAATTCCTCTCTGAACTGTGCCATAACTTAATCCCTGCTCCAATCTTTCTGACAAGAAAATCCAGCTCCTTAATGCATGCACACTCTCCTGTTTCTCTCAAAGGTTTTCTCTCTCTCTCTCTCTCTCTCTCTCTCTCTCTCTCTCTCTCTCTCTCTCTCTCTCTCTCTCTCTCTCTCACACACACACACACACACACACACACACACACACACACACACACACACACACACACACACACACACACACACACACACACACACACACACAAATTCTCTTTTGCCTTCCCCTCTTCCTCCACTGCTTACGGCTTTCTGGTTACCTGAGCATAACTCCTCCCTTTATTCCCTTACCATCTGATCACCACATCTTTCTCTCTCTTGTTCTGTTGTCAGCTGTTGCATATATATTGCTTGAGTATGCGGCTTTACTAGCAAGGCCGCTCTAAAAAGAGCTGCAATCATTCCTCGCACTATAAAAAAAGACATCTGTTTTAGGAACTGGTCTGAATGTACAGAACATGAGTCTGCTTGAATATTTGTTGGTTGGTAGAAGACCTTTTGTGTCATATAAGAGTTTTAGTTAAAATCACGAACTGCTTCCTCAAAGCAAAAATGATCATGAATGGTTCTGTTAGCTGACAGAACCATGACAGAAACAAAAGCTTATATGTAGGCAGATGCAAAAAAAAAAAAAAAAAGAAAAATACTAATGATAAATGAGAATGTGCTACTTTTAGACACATTACAAAGCAGTCTGAATTAAATTAAAACTAGCAAATATTACCAGACTAATTCATTCATTTATCATCAGTAACTGATTTATACTGGGAAACTTGGGCTAGGTTGAACACCACATGCTGGTTATGTTGCCATTCCATAGTAGGGCACCATGCACGCACACACAAACACACACAAACACACACACACACACACACACACACACACACACACACACACACACACACACACACACACACACACACACACACTGTAAGGCAATCTAGAGCAACCAAATCCACCATGCTTTTAAGAGATTGTAGGAAAACAAAAAACATGTCAGAAATCCTGACACTGTTAAAATGCAAGTTTAAAGAAACAGTAACATGAGCTTTGGATCCATGGACATTTGAGCTGTGGCATGGCATTATTGCCCTCTACATTACCAAGCTGCCCTGTCAGATTTATTGAAATTTTTAAGTGCTACAAAAACAAGTACAGTGGAACCTCGGAGCTCGCGAGGGTTAGGGACCAAGACCGGTCGCTAATTTTCGTGACCTTTTGATACGCCCCTTCCAACCCAGTAAAAACCCAAAGAACACTATACGAAATCGATTTAAATGAGTAAATAACACTATTTCACTCCGTAACACTTACTTATTAGACAATTTTAAAGAGATAAACCTTGATTAGAAATGTTAAAACTAGCGTTTTGAGCAGCTTGCGGTTGCTCACGAGCCGATCTGAATGAGAGTCGCCGGTCGGAATGAAAGTCGCGAGCATGCAAGGTCGCGAGCGCTGAGGCCGCGAGCTCCGAGGTTCCACTTTACGGTCATGCGTGGAGAAGTTAGCTAGTTAAATAATATTGTGAATGTTATGAATTCCTATGTAGATAATATTACCAGTTTCTTTACTTATCATGGTCATGGTCAATATTGATCATGGTTGCCATTTCCTACTTTATTGTCATGCAATTCCATCTCAACTGCAGTTAATTGGTTAATTAACCAACTATTTAGAGAGCAAACCGTTGGCTGGAATATTATCTATCATGGAATTGCCATTCTCAAGACCTAAATTGCATTAAACTCTTTTGGACAAACTGGATCGCAAGGTCAGAATGTAATACATAACTAGCAAAGAACATATTTGGCAAGAAGTATTTCAGCTGAGTGTTTAGAGAAACTTACTTTATGGAAATAATAGAAAATTATGAACAAGAGGAACATGCATGTGTCTCTGCATGGCTGTGCATGCTAACTAGACATCAGAGCAATATTTGGATGGATTACATGGCATACATGAGAAAGGACTAAAATGTCTGTGCAGTTGTATACTGTAGTCATAACAGAACAGGAATATAAAAAATACAAACAACTGTCTGTAATGTGTACACTATCCTGCAATTTCAGTGTAAAATCTCTCCCTGTTGTTAGCAGAGTTGTGCTAAAAAAAAAAAACCCGTCAAAGTAGCAGTAAGATAAAATATGTGGCTAAAAGTTCAGGGTGAACCATTTCCAAAGCACCACAATAAGCACTGACACTAATTAAATAATATAGTGCACAAGATAATGCTCTGATTTTAAATTGTAGCTGTATTGTAATGGTCAATTATTGAATGAACATTATAGGGTGTAGATGGATGATGTACATGTAAACTGTCTTGATTATTCTAGGAAAGTGTTTGGGAGGCAGCCGAATATTGAGCAGTCTGACTGGCTCAGTGAAGAAACTGTTACAGAGCCTAGTGATGGTTTCAGCACAGACAGCACAGACATCAGGAAGGTAAAGAATAGCTGGAAAGGGTAAAAGCTGTCTTATGAAATTCTGAAGTGCCTAGTGGATAGTTGAAGATATTAATAGTGACGGAGAAACCCCAATGATCTCAGCTTTTCCCACAATCTGCTACAGATTCCTAAAGTCTGGGACAACTGCTCAGGAAGTTCTGAAATAGTCCTCCTGTAAAAAAAATGGTCAGGATTGAAAAAGGGCAGTTTGCTATCTTTACTATCAATTTGGTGAGAAGTGTCTAAGTGATATCCTCTGTAATGTTAACAAAAAAGGAGCACAATCATGAATCACCAAAGTACAGTGCACACAGCCCTGGGGAGCATCAATGTTCAATGTGGTGGTGATGGATTTGGTATTTCAGATCCTAATGAGCTGAAGTCTCTGAAATAAAGATTTATTCATATAATTCACTATGGATACTTATGTTGGATTTTAAGATGAAATCACGCTGGCTTCTAGTCGTGTTCAAAAGAAGCAATCTTTGACACATCGATTTAGTAAACAGAATATGTTTTTTGGGTTGTTATCAAGTTTTTTATACACATACTTTTAGTACAGAAGGGACACTGCATTGCTAAATTTATAATAAACACAATTTTGGAAAAGTAGTATGCTATAACCTTTAATACAGCAGGATTATGTGAATAATATTTTTTATGAACCACCACATAGATATGATTTAATATAATCCCACACTGCAGAGCATGAAGGCATCGTTGTTTTTCTCCTTTAAAACTCTGGTTTAAAGATTTTCTCAGATGATGGATATGTGCTAAAGTGACTTAAAAATCTCATTTATGAAGAGTAGTGAAGACACAAAGCTAGGCAAAATTGCAAGCAGTACATTTTCTTGCATTGCGAACATACAATGCATGCGCTCACACAGACACAGACTTACACACACATATACACACCTTTGACTAATGAAGGAGAAAAAATACATGACATAACCACAAACTGCCTGGTACTTTCTGGCTTACACTGCAATAAAAAAGAAAAAAAAAACCCAAGAGAAATAAATAAAGAAATGTGCCTAATCTGTTTTTAAATAAAGCTAACTTTTTGCAATCAATCCTGTACTTTGAAGGCTGTCAGTGATATATGACTTGTGTGCTTGTGCGCACCTCTTGGGTTGCTGCATCGCTTTTCATCCCACCAGCTGAGCAGAATACTAATCGGGGGATAGAATTTATGTCGCGGCGTTATCGGAGCCCAGGTCTCTGGAGAACCTATGGAACACTGGCCTTGTGTGGCAGGTTGGGGGTGGGATTGTGTGTGTGTGTGTGTGTGTGTGTGTGTGTGTGTGTGTGTGTGTGTGTGTGTGTGTGTGTGTGTGTAGTGGGGCCTGGTGGATTACCCATGCAGTTGCACAATCAGAGGGATTGCAGGGATTACATTTAATAATTTATTTACATGGTGGGAGAATCTGTCAGTTGTATGCACAGCTTAAGGAGGGCTTGCACAGCTGAGGCTCTTTAATGCGCAAAGGCTGCTGAAGTCACGTAACACCGCCTCGTATCCAACTGTTTATTGTCGATTTGGCTATGGTTTGTTGAATTGATTCTTAAGTGCAGTATAAGAGTGATTATACCTATCTTTAGTGGAATAGAATTGTAGTTTGTATTTTCTAAGAGGAAGTTTCTGATACAAAATGAATCTTCACATTTAAAGCCAATGATATGTCCTGGTCTGGGTTTCTTGGTGCATATGAAAGATCACATAATTACATAGTTGTACGGTTTTATGCTCTGTAGTTACTAATACACAAGGGATTTTGTCAAAACACTGCAATGATTTAATTTAACAAGAAATAGAATGATTTATTAACTATACATAAATTGCACAGGGGAAATATATAGATACAGTGAAACTTTACAATTATCTCAAATTAAACATTTTTAATTTCAAAAATAAAATCAGGCGTTAGTTTTAGTAAATCTTATTTGATTGTTTCATATCATAACAAGCACACTACATTTTTTTTACTTATATTTGAAAAGGCAACAGCAATTTAATCAATTGCTAATATACAGTCAGGGCTTCATTAGAGATGAACGGTGAAGTGTGTGGTCATTCTCTGCTACACAAGGTCAGCCAATCAATAATTCAAGTGCATGTAAACTAGGCATGACCAGTACATTCTGGAAAATAAAAACACAAGCATTGCACGAAAGCACATATACAGTCAGAGCACTACGCATCAAGAAAGAACAAAGATGCACATTAACTCTTTTAAGCATTAAAGAAACACACACAATGATATATTATGGCAGCACACACATATTTTAATGATGATGACACACGGAATTGGAGCAGCACCCCAATTCTGACCTCAAATCACATTCATTACTCCTATGTAATTCTATCAAATATAATATAATTTTAAATATCCATACTTTTATCTACTTATATTTGATATTTTAAACCAGCATTGTAGCACTGCACCATAGCCTTAAACGATAGTTAAATTATACAGCCTCATTTATAAGATCTTGAGCACCCAGATGAGGATGGGTTCCCTCTTAAGTCTGGTCCCTCTCACGGTTTCTTCCTTATGCCGTCTTGGAGTTTTTCCTTGCCAAGTCGCCTGAACACTCCTTGAGAAGGCATAAGGAAGAAACATTGAGAGGCTTGCTCATTAGGGACAAAATGTACAATTATAAAGAACAATCTTATTCATTTTTTTTTACCACAATATCTGTGTAAAGCTGCTTCGAAACAATGTCCATTGTTAAAAGTGCTATCTAAATAAAAATGAATTGAATTCAATTTCACTTGACAACTCCGAGCCGGTTATATTTTTCCTTTTATACTATTCAAAAGTGCTCACTTTCCTTTACATTGTTAAATGACAAATGGATCAATAATGTTCATTCATTCATCTTCACTTACAGCATTATCCTCATCAAGCTTAAGGTGGATCAGGAGCCTATAATATAAACTCTGGACACAGGGCAAAAATACACCCTAAGTAGAATTCCAGTTTATCGCAATGAACCAATGGACCACACATTTTCTTAACTAAAGCCTAACTAATGGTCCAGTAAAAATGTTTACATGGCTAACATTGCTAATATGATGTGCTTCATTTGAATTATAATTAAAATTTACTGAGTTAAACTGAACCGCTATATGTTTATCATTATGCAATTGAAATGTACAATTTAATTCAAACCATAGACTGTAAAGACCCTACATCCAACACATGGTGCAGAACTGTTTTCTTATAAAACTATAATGTTTTTCCCCACTATGTTTACTGTCATAGTTACTGTGTACATGTCTTATTTCTTACTTTGTACTGCTGTGCCTTGGAATAATAAAATGTATTAAAGAGTTACATTGTATTAAGTGTTATACTGTATATAAAATAATCAGTATTATTTGAAATGATTTCAAGGTATGTCAACCAATGTTAAGAAAGTTACCATTTGAGACGTATGTGGTTTTCTTACAACATTGGTGTATAACCCTTTGACCTCAGAGATGTGTTGTGACTGGAGAGGATTGAGATTAATTAGTTCCAGGTTTGCTGGCTGTTTGAGTACATCAGATGTTTTTCTTGTATTTCCATGTTCTGAATTTTAATAACTGTATTTTCTGTGACCTATGTAAACATAAAGTTAATATTTTCCCAATGTTTTAAAAATGTAACCTGCTTTTTAATTTTTTTTTTTTAACTCCAAGGCCAATAAAGAACTAAAAATGATTACTTGGATTTACTGCATACTTAATTAAATTTAATAAGAAGTAGCATCAATTTCAAAACTGTATCATTTAATTATGTGCATAGTCATTATACTCATCCCTAAAGGTTTTACTGTGTGCTGTGTCCAACAGATGTAATCATGGCATATTATAAGCATCAATGATGCTAGTAATTGCTTCATCCTAAAGACAAAAAATAACTTTAGTTTATTATCAATTCTTAATGTTTAGGTTTTTTTTTTTTTTTTTTTTAGGTATTTTTATATTAAGGAAGCACAATAATTTTGTAATGCCTAATTACAAATTATATAATGACAGGGTTGTATCATTACTTTTAACTTTTCGATGAAGGTTTCTATTTTATCCTTAAACATGAATAGAAAAAAAGAACAAGGTTACAAGGCTTTTGAAAGAATTCAATGTGTGCACTGGAGGAGGGGATGGCAACCAACCATCACGGCCTGTCAGATCACCAGTGCTCAGACCATGGATGCAAATGAGTGACTTGATTTGAGTCCTCAGATGGTGTGTGTGTGTGTGTGTGTGTATGTGTGTGCGTGTGTACTCTGGGATCTTTTTGAGGTGTCAGCTTTACTTTTTACATTCTCTGATACCTGATGAGTCCCAGCATCTCCATCACATAGCAGCATGCTCACAGATCCGTTTGTTGTCACTTTGGTTTATGGCGATACTCAAATCCCAGCACTGCGTGTGTGTGTGTGTGTATTTGTGTGTCTGTGAGTGAAAGCGTGAGGGTCTGGCCTGGACTAGGAATGCCAAACTGTCAATGAACTGACACCTCACTGTTGAAGCAAGAGGTCTGTACAAGAGGTTCTCTTCTGAGCAGCTGGGACTCATTGCTTTTTGGTTTTTGCTTTCTCAAAATTCAAAAAAGAGAATTAACATTGCTATACCTGAGTCCAAGTAAATCCAATGACCATAGAAAACACCCTCTGGGTATAGACTTTGGCACCTTATATCAGTTCAGTTTTGTCTCCAACTTAATTTAATGAATGTTTTATTGAATTTCAGTAGTTTTCTTAATCTTCAGTCAGACTTTCGATCATGATCTTACACTCGGAAATGAATAAACTGAACAATGTAAAGGCAAATCCTTATTTATATCTAATAACTTTTATAAAGATGTATAGAAAGTGTTCATGGTGATCCTCGGCTAACTATATATTGACAGTTTTTGCATTATAAGATAATATATAATAGATAGATTAGAGCAGTAGACTATTAAGTTACAGCATGCTGTAGTACACAATGTGAAGATTATAGTAAGAACCATTATACATGAATATTAGTTTTACAGTGCAGCACTTTCAGATAATGTATTCTCTGAGGTTTTTACTTAAGAAGATGTACTATAAGGGTTTTATTTTTACAAAGAATGTTATAAATACCCATTATCTATCTATACATGTCAAAATTCACTGTTACCTTATGCTCATATCTAACTGGTGGATTGTTTCACTTTCTCTTAAAAATTATAACTACCCAGCATTTTAGTTGTGAATGGTCAATGCACAATTAAAGAAAATACTGTGCAGAAAATACTGTGCCGATCTAACAAAGTCAAACCCCTCTAAGTTTTAACTTAAAATTAATTTAGCAAAATTAGCATGTTTTTTAGATTTATAGATCACTGTTTACCTATTTAAACGAGTAAATTGCACCTGGTGGAGGCACTTGAAAGGAGGTATAGTTTCCAGTTTGGAGAGAGTTGAAGGAAGGAAATCCAAGCAGTTAATCAGTGGATGGTTGCTTGTGTGTGCTAAGTCGAGGATGTTATTGATGGTGTTCCCATTAGCCAGCAGTAACAAGAGGAAATCTATTAGATGTAATGACAGAGTACAGAATTACAGTGTGAAAACGGGGTGTGGTTAGGGAAATTAGTATAGCTTTCTTCTCTCTTTTTTTTTTTTTTGATGACTTTGAAAAAATTTAAACACAGGGATGGATAGAAAGTGAATGCTCTTAGAAATAATGGTGGACACAGTGAATATTCCTTGTATTTCTAGGGTGGGAAATAGTGTGAGTAAAGAGCATTTTAAAATGATACCTTTAATACTGTTATACTTATTGTTTCATGCTAACCACTATCTGTTAATATCTACAGAAACACTGGTATTTTACATACAGTAGAAACCATAAGTCTGAAAGTAAGAATGCATTGGTTTTACATATTTTTATTTATTTAATATTGCAATTTGCATTACTAATAAATTACTAATAACAAGTTTAGTGAAAAGGTCCCCTGGTGGTCTAGTGGTTAAGATGCAGCGCTCCCACCGCTGCGACCCGGGTTCGATTCCCGGTCAGGGAACCATCCCCAGCCACTCTTAGTGCCGGTCCCAAGCCCGGATAAATTGGGGAGGGTTGCGTTAGGAAGGGCATCCAGCGTAAAACATTTGCCAAATCAAACGGGATAAGCCGAAAAGAAAGTTTAATAACAAGTTTAGTGAAAAGTACAATCTTTGATTTAATGGCTGCATGCACTCAAGCTGGCATAGACTTCAGAGGTTTATGCAAAACCTTATGAGCCAGTTTGGATCAAATCCTTCAGAGAATCATATGAACACATATTAGATAAGAAATACGGAAAATCTGGACAAACTGTTAAGATGATCAATTAAATAGGAAATAGGAAGAAGATATTAAATGTATGTTGTCTTTGTTTTAATCATTTAATATATCTTTAGTTTATTTTGAAATTGAAATAAAAAACACAAGACTTTTAATGTGGTAAAGCTAATCCATTATTATAAAAATTATTTTATTCACAATGTGCTTTCAATTGTCACAGAATGAAATCATTTAAAACGTGAGAATCAGATAAAAAAAATAACCAGCTAAGCAAATTTGATACATATAGCACATTTAAAGACAAAATTTAACAAAAACCTAAAATTTTATATTTGTGGTGTGTGTGTGTGTGTGTGAGTGCATGTGTGATTGTGCAGTGTTGTACAAGGTCAGAATCTTTGCCAATGTACATTATTAATATTTTTTAATAATGTAAGGTTTAAGGTTTAGATTATCTTATCTTATCCATGTAATAGCAGCAAAATGTTAACTATCTTTCACCAATTAGATTACAATAAAATCACAAACATTCCAGGCGTATGCATATCCACCACCAGTAATTTTTACCCTCCCCAATTTGCCGTCACATACTGAAGTAATTTGTTTCCCTTATGATATGATTAATATAAAAAAAAATATATATGTATGAATTAACCTATAAAGCGTGCTTGAAAAATGTGGATATATTCATTTATATTCATATGCATTAATTCATCTTAAGTAAGCACTTTATCCTGGACAGGGTTTCACTCAGCCTATCCTGGGAATAGTGGGTATGAGGTAGGAATACACCTTGAATGGGACTCCATTTAAAGGAACCACAAACACACACATTCACACCTAAGGGCAATCTACAGTATCCAATCCACATACTGAAAAACCCGCCAGGAGAACATGTAAAACTCCACACAGAAAGTACCCTGCACTCAGGATCAAACCAAGGACCCTGGAGCTTTAAAGCAGCAATACTACCTGCTGTACCAAGTGGCAACAAAATAGTCAATATTCAGATTTAAAAAACATTCAAAGTGCTTTTAAACTTAAACACATAAACGTTTATCTTATCAGTGTGAAATTATTATACATCACTGTGACTGAAATACATACACCTTTCTTTTAATAAAATATATGGCTTATTTATACACTGATATGAAACTATATAACAAGGGATATTAGGTGTCTAGGTTTTTGGAAGTTCATATGCGGTCGGTAACTGCATTTTTTATGTGTGTTTGGGCATGTGGAAATCTTTTTGTATCCATTTCATTTTTTCTTTAGACAAAATAGATACAGTACACAATACAGCATTCAGAAGCTTCCTCCACCATAATCCCCCTTCTAAATTGCTGATTAGAAGACTGCCAGCACAATACCTGCCCTAAATTAAAGGAGAATGCCTTTGAACAGAATGGATGCCTTTTGTATCTCCATTTGACAGAGATTTCTAATCATGCAAGGCAGTGAGAGCAATCTGGAAGGATTTGT
>NC_139587.1:9925888-10115888 GCF_946808225.1 Silurus aristotelis | reverse complement strand
TATGAGACACTGAAATATGTCATGTGTTGTTCATCTGAGGTTATATTTACCTAATTATAAGAAGGCATAAGCTTAAAAAAGTAATATGCTGTCACTCTTGGGCAAGGCCTTTAACCATCTGTGCTCCAGTAGGTGCTGTATTATGGCTGACCCTTCGCTCTGAACCCCAGCTTCCTAACATTTACTGGGACATGTGATGTCACATAACCCCAATCTTACCATCCCTGCACTGGCTTCCTGTTAAGTTTCGAATAGACTACAAACTATTACTTCTTACTTATAAAGCACTAAATGGTTCGGCTCCCACGTACCTATCTAGTCTTTTAACACGCTACAATCCGCCACGCTCCTTGAGATCTCAAAACTCTGGACTTCTAGTAGTTCCTAGAATAGCAAAGTCCACTGAAGGCGGTAGAGCATTTTCACATTTAGCTCCTAAACTCTGGAATAGTCTTCCTGACAGTGTTCGGGGCTCAGACACACTCTCCCAGTTTAAGTGCAGATTAAAAACATATCTTTTTAGCAAAGCCTACACATAACACGTCTCACATCATAACCTTGTGCTCCAGAACATCTGATCACCTGCACATTATCAACTTGCGCTGTTAATATCATGAAGATATAATAATTTCTCTCCACTGCTTCTCTTTCTCTCCCCATCCCGAGACACCCTAAAGTTCCTCCAGCTCCAGTCACCTCCCACCTCTCATCGTGATGATTACGGACCTTTGAAGAAGTAGATGCCGAACTCGCAAACATCCCGAACCATCTTGAGACGTACCAATGCCAACTGGATCCCACTACATGTGTGGAGTTTTGACATTGGACCTCCTGGAGTGTTTAAAGGCTCTGGCATGGAGAAGCTGATGCTGGATCTGTGATGATCACAAATGCTGAGCTCATAAAACTAGGAGCTACTAACCATAAAGACTGTGTAAGACTGCAGAAAGAACATCACTTATAATCTTATACTCCAGTGCTCATGTTAGTTCTCACTCTCCAGTGTTCTGTACTGTTGAAAGATTTATGATCACACTCTTGATGTCACCCAAATGAGGATGGGTTCCCCTTTTGAGTCTGGTTCCTCTCAAGGTTTCTTCCTCATAACATCTAGGGGAGTTTTTCCTTGCCACAGTTGCCACGGCTTACTCATCAGGGATAAATGCACACCATTCACCTTAACTGTTGATTTCTGTAAAGCTGCTTTGGGACAATGTCTGTTGTGAAAAGCGCTATACAAATAAACATGACTTGACTTGATATGCAAAGAAAGAGTTATACTATGCTTTAAAGCAACTTTACCAGATGATTTTTTATAATACTCTTATACAGTGGAACCCGGTTATGTCGATGTCCTAGGGGGTCGCCAAAAAGCATCGAGGTAAACGAAAATCAAAATGGCGGCAGTATATTAACGTGTTTTAAATTTCTTTATGTACATGATGTGCGTTAATAAATGAGAATGTGCATGCACGTGTTTTTAAAGTTTTGTTTTTTTACACAACAGCGTTGCCGCGATTTGTTTGATGAAGGCATGCTATAAAAATACATACAGTACATGTTTATCTGTCAGGAATCCACCTGCCACGCCCCCTTCGGCCCCCTTCAGCGTGTCAGGTGTTTTCTCTGCCGCTTTCTCTGAAGCTCCCGGCTTCAATCGCGCACATATGGTGCTCGTTTAGCATCATCACCAGCTCCTATTTAAACTTCCACACTCTCACCCTCCGTTATTGTAAGTATATGTTGGTTCACAGTGGTCGTTGTTATCGCTCATGTGTATCCCGGTACGTGTCTTCCCACCGGCACTCTCTCAACGGCTGCGCTTTTCTTCCCAAAGCGCACCGCGGATTCCCCCCCGATCCTGCCCCGATTCTATGCTTTTGCTCATCCCACGTTTCGCGCCGCCAAGCGCGGCTTTCGCCTCCCGTTCATCGCATAACATTTAACAACAAAAGGCATATGTGCAGTAACTAACAGCAGAGATTCACCAGTATACAATACAACACCTGTAGCAGCTGTAAGGTTTGATTTTTCCGCCACTTCCGCGAGTTCTTCTGCGGCTGCACCGAGATAACCGACGTTAAATGGCAAATTTTTCCCCACTTGTGCTCGAGATATCAGGGTTCGGCGACATAACCGATAAAAAATGCTTAGAAAAAGCGAGAATTTGGCGGTTCCACTTCAAAAACGTCGACCTAATAGAGCTGTCGAGGTAACCGAGGGCGAGATAACCGGGTTCCACTGTATATTAAACCATAGAATAAAAAGAGCATGTACTTTTACACAACTGTAGATACTTTGTGTACATTAATCTGTAATATGCAATGAATCAAGGCATTAGTGGTAAAAAAAAAGTAAATTACAATATTTTCTTCTAAACTATTGTTTTTACCCGAAATTGTTGCCGATAAATCACTTTATACTGCATCTGTAACATACATACCATAGACATAGAACTTGTCAAAACTCTATAAGAGAACTGTAGTTGTTAGGAAGTAATTGATAGTAAATTAATATTATATTTATTTTATATTTTATGTATTTTTTTTTGCTTTTACTTACTTATAGGATGCATGTAAGAAGTTACCTGTGAAGGTAATGACTGAAATGACACTCATGCCATGGCTTTTGCATTGACTAAGGCAAGTTTACAAAGAAATGTTTAACCAATTGAGAATATATCTCTCTACACTATGACTAATTAAAACAAGGAGAACCTTTAATCAATCATTTTGTCCATACACAATATTACTGTACATACAAGTAATGACAAATATTTCAAATAGTTCTAAATAAGAAAATCAACAAGAAAATTTATTTTCTCTGTTATATGCAGAGTAATTTAAATCACCTAAGAACATTAACTTTGTAAATAGAAAGACACATGTGGGTTTAATAAAGTGCTAAATGAGCCGGAGGATAATAACTCACCCATTTGCAGTACAGTTAGAGTCTCAATTGAAAATAGTCTATTTCTACTTAGTGTACACATTTAAGTTAAAAAATCATTATTTAAAATTGGATGCTAATATTTCGTGTGAAAACTACCAATAAGTGACATTAGCTCGGTGCTGGCCTGCATCAGCCAATAAAACCACAGCAGGTTGCAGTGCACTTCAATAACGGCTTGTTTCTTTTTAGGTAAATTAGCCATCATGCAATCTCACCAAGAGGCAGATGAATTGTGTGCCCTTGTGCTGAACAGGCAAGCACATACTCTACATGATGTAAAACATTCACATGAAAGTGCTCGACTTTGAAACACGGCGACATGAAAGGCCCCTTTACACCATCTATCAATGTAATTATTAGGGCAATTTTACCGTGCATTAATCATGTGAGCCCAGTATGCTCATCATGTGCATGTCTGTTGCAGGTGCCTGATGCCTCAGAAGAATGGGCTTTTAGAAGTGTGCAGGAGTCGAACCTTAATGGTTTGATCTTTATTGTAGTATGATATGTAAAAAAATGTTGGGAAGATTCGCTTATCTTGCAAAACATTTGATCTCTTTTTTGTAAGAGAGAAAAAAAAAAGAAAAAACATTGGAACATTGAAGATGAAATCAGATTTTACTTTAGAAGAGCTGTCAGTTTGTATGTTTGAATCATTGTTTTCTTTTATTGTCTCGTGGGTAGATGTTTTAATAACTTGTCCCTTGTTTGTCCAAGGCTGCATCAAATTAATTATGCTGGCTAAACCCACTAAACCACTCATAGCCACTGATTAGCCTTTAACATGGCTTTATTGTTGGCAAATTTGCATCTTAAAATCAGTAATTAATTAAGATTTTCCATTCAATTATAACACTTATATCAGGATTGGCAATTTAGAGGCCAGGGTTTGCCGACTTGCCTAATAGCCTTATCACTAATGAGGTGGAGTCAGAATGTATTGCTTGATACCATGCTAATTGTCCATTTAGCAGTGGCCACTGGCAACCAGCTGGTCTCCAGCAGTGCTAAGCAGTCAAGGCTAATCTTCTGGATGCTATGAAGGAAACTGTGGCTTGAGATTCAAGGATTAGAGGAAAGGGGACTTTACTTTTTGGTTTACAGGAAGCCACGGCTTTAATTATGAAAATCAAAATGGCTTGATGGCTAGAGGGGGTCACAGAATTTGCTTGCTGCTCACTTACTGGCAGAAAGCCCTATAGACCATGGAATGACTCAGCATGGAGTGGCCATATGTACTTCTCAGGAATAGGGGGTTGGTAATGAACTTGCTTACTCCTAATGGAAAGGAAAGTCATTTGGCAAACAGTTTTGTGTCAGCACGCTTTGTTTCCCCCAGTCATTTAAATGATGTTGGTTTTCTCCATAGGCACTCAAAGGAAAACAGCAAGCACTGTGACACACTATGGCACATAACTGTATATCTGAGGGTGTCTGTAAACTTCAGAATATCCTCCAACCTGTTCAACAATGTTAAATTATATGATCACAAAGGCAAGTCCTGTCATCATGATACTATTATTGTAGAGAGTGTATGGAGGCTGACAGAGTGACACATCAGAGCTTGTTGGAGGCACTCAATATTGATCTGAGCATTTGCTGGCTGTCACAATTCCATAAGATATGGGATTCAAATTCTAAGATAATACAGATTTTTTTATACTACAAATATCAGAATTTTTTGCATCTCTAGATAAACTAAATGTAGTATTTTTTTGAGAAATTTAAGAATGGTTTAAAATAAATTGTTGTTGGCATGCTACTATAATTTACTCCTGATCGGCTTTTTTCTTTTCTGGACACGTCTTTTGTGATTGCTTGCCTTCATTATTATTATTATTATTATTATTATTATTATTATTATTATTATTATTATTATTATTATTATTATTATTATTATTATTATTATTACGAAGATTTTTATATGACTAGGAATCTCAGACTTATTTCCTCCATGCTGATTTCATGGGATGGTGATCAGAGTTGGATTTGATTTCTGCCAGCTGCTCTCGCCTTCCACAGCAATGGTCTACATCACATCCACCAGTGTGTGCAATACCTTCGTAATCAGGCATGGTAAGACCATGAGTGCTTTAGCGTTTTTTTATATGTGCATCTGAAGGAAGATGAGTGGCACACTCCTGCAGGAATGGAGAATCCCCGGCGGCTCCACACAGAGTAATTAGGCTGGCCTCCTGAATGTCAGCCATGGCTTGTTTATTCTCATTATTTTATCATTTTAAAAAGCCTCTAGGTGATGAGACATGCAGTATAATTACTGTTATTAGCATACTAATTGGGCGTCAAAATAGGCCAAGTTACAAGGTAGCCTACTGCAAATTTTCACATTAATCAAAAGCCAGGTCATGGCTAAGACCAGTGTTGTACTGGCACACTAATTGGGAGTAACTCCATAGCTTTTTCTACTTGGCCATAAAGGTTTATAGTCTGAAGTTTGTTGGTACACTTATAGGATAGTAGTGTAAGCCATTCTAACACACATGCTGGACAAGTATGAAACTCAGAAAGATCCATACAGATTTAACCATTGCAGGTGAACATCATTTAATTTCACACAAATTAGGTCTTAAGAAAATATACAAACAATACCTTCCCCTAGCTCTGATTTTTCAAACAAATTAAATTATGCAAATGATTACAAATTTGTAAGCTTGAGAACATGTTTGAAATTCCATATTAATATTCTTTTATAAATAAACTACCATTCAGAAAGGCTTGTCTTGATGTTTTCAAGATTTCACTGTTTAGTCTCCTCACTAAAATATCTGTAGATGTAAAGTGCGCAGCTCTAGATGTCTGAGCCAGACTGCAGTCTCTGCTGTTTAAAATGCACAAAGGGATTTCTCATGGGATTTAAAGGAGTCATGATCCAAATGGCATGGGGTTGCCGATAGGAAACTGATAGGGCTAGCTTTGTCTCATCTGGAGAGTGGCCACAAACCTCTATTTTATGAAAACACATTTTCGTTCTACCCGTCGCACAATTTGCATGTGAAAGCACAGGACAGAGATAGACCCACTGGTCTCAATGGGGCTAACTTAACACAGTGTCAACATTGAGATGGGGGCAAAACAAAGGGGGATTTTAGTCCCCCCTCCCTCCTCTAGCCTGTCTCATTGTCTGGTCTCTGTCAAGCCTGCATCTGAGCTCTCCTTTCGCTCTCTTCCCAATTGGGTTCAATCTCTTGAATAAAAATGAGCTTTCAAATCACTGTTCAAGAGAAAGATTGGCAGGCACGATAGCTTATAGAAAGCAAGACAGTCTCATTTTACAATTTATATTTCTTTAATTGAGTGAGGGTATGAAAATGTAGCATCATTTTGACATTTCATCCGTCAGTCATATTTGATTATGAACAAAGATGTGAAATTCCATGAAATGAACAAAACACTGTAATTCTTTTTTAATCATAGGGCAGAGCTAGACTTTGTGTAATCCTTTGGAAATGTGTAATCTATTTTATGGCTATAAATTGATATGACATTGCATTTTGACCTTGTTCAGGTACCATTTTTTATGCTTTGTGCAGTACTTTGCACCACATACACATAATTTACTCCCCTAGACTTTATAGATCCGCAACAGATATGTTCTGGTTTAATGGAACCATTCATTTTAATTTACATTTACATCATTTTGCATATGCTATAATACAATTAAGCTAAGACCCTGACAGATCGACAATGCAGCTAGAAAAAGTGCAAGTCAGGGTATTTTTTATAAACCTAAATTTAACCTTTAAATTTAAATACTTCACAAAATATGGCAGGTTTTGGCAGAAAACTAGAAATGGGCTTTTCATAATAGTCACTAGTTGAGTACTTAAGGTACCAGTTGTGTGTGTTAAAATTTTTTTTTTCAAATATCTGCTTACAACTGGTACCAAACAGGAACATCATAACATATAGGTTGGGACTTGTTATTAATCAATGTGCTTTTTTACTTTTCAAAATGTTCACAGATCAGTGAAAACATTGTAGGATTATTTAAATGGTGACAGTAGATTTCTGTGTAAATATTAAAATGTCAAATGAAAATGGTAAATATTAAATATAAATACAAACAAACTGTAATATAAAATATTTTACTTAATTGCTTCATTCATATGCTACTGTAAGTGACTTTCAAAGTGTTAACCCAGCCATTAGGGTTGCATAAGCCAGTGCACTCTTAGTGCTGGTCACAAGCCTGGGTAAATGGGGAGGGTTGCGTTTGGAGGGGCATCCAGCTTAAAACATGTGCCAAATCAAATATGCGGATCACAAAAGAGAAATTCATACCGGACCGGTCGAGGCCCGGGTTAACAACGACAGCCACAGGTATTGTTAGCCAACAGGGTACCGGTGGAAATTGGGCTACTGTTGGCCAAAGGAGGAGAAGGAGAGGAGGAAGATGTCTACAGGGACAGTAGGGAAAGGAGAAGTGTAGGGGAGTGGAGGTTGGCAATTTAAATGTTGGTAGTATGACTGGTAAAGGGAGAGAGGTAGCTGATATGATGGAGAGGAGAAAGGTAGATATGTTGTGTGTTCAGGGGACCAAGTGAAAAGGTAAGTAAGGCCAGGAACATTGGAGGTGGGTTTAAAATCATGGTTTGGATGGAAAGAGAAATGGTGTAGGGGTGATTCTGAGGGAAGAGTTTAGTAAGAGTGTAGAGGAGGTGAAGAGAGTTTCAGATAGGGTGATGATTGTGAAGCTGGAAGTTGAGGGGGCAATGATAAATGTCATCAGTGCTTTTGCTCCACAAGTGGGTTGTGAGATGGAGGAGAAGGAAAAATTCTGGAGTGAATTGGATGAAGTGTGTAGAAGGTGTACCTAGGAATGAAAGATTGGTGATTGGGGCGGATTTCAATGGGCATGTAGGTGAAGGGAACAGAGGTGATGAGGAGGTGATGGGTAGGTATGGTTTTAAAGGAGAGGAATGTGGAAGGACAGATTGTGGTAGATTTTGCTTAAAGGATGGAAATGGCAGTGGTAAACACTTATTTTAAGAAGAAGGAGGATCATAGGGTGACGTTTAAGAGTGGAGGAAGGTGCACACAGGTGGACTATGTTCGATGTAGGAGATGCAACCTGAAGGAGATTGGAGACTGTAAGGTGTTGACAGGGGACAGTGTCGCTAAACAGCATCGGATGGTGGTCTGTAGAATGGTTTTGGAGGTGAAGAAGCAGAGGAGGAGAGTGAAGACTAAAAGAAGAATAAGATGGTGGACACTACAGGCGGAAGACTGTAGTGTGAGATTCAGGGGAGAGGTCAGACAGGGGAGAGGTGGTGGTGAAGAGGTGCTGGATGATTGGGCAACTACTGCAGAAGTGATAAGGGAGATAGCTATAAAGGTACATAGTGTGACATTTGGAAATAGAAAGGAAGACAAAGAGATGTGGTGGTGGAATGAGGAATTGCAGGACAGCATAAGGAGAAAGAAGTTGGCAAAACAGAATTGGGATCGACAGAGTGATGAGAAAAGTAGACAGGAATACAAGGAGATGCGGCAGCAGGTGAAGAAGGAGGTGGCGAAAGCCAAGGAAAACGTATATGAGGAGCTGTATAAGAAGTTGAACACTAAGGAAGAGGAAAAGGATTTGTACCAATTGGCCAGGCAGAGGGACCGAGCTGGGAAGGATTTGCTGCAAGTTAGAGCAATAAAAGATGGAGATGGAAATGTGTTGACTAGTGAAGAGAGTGTGTTGAAGCAAGAAGTGAATAGGATTAGTAAGGAGGAAGTGAGAGCAGCAATTAAAAGGATGAAGAGTGGAAAGTCGGTTGGACCAGATATCATACTGGTAGAAGCATAGAGATGTTTAGGTGAGATGGCAGTGGCGTTTTGAACAAGATTGTTTAACAGGATTTTGAAAGGTGAGAGGATGTCTGAGGAATGGAGAAGGAGTGTGCTGGTACAGATCTTTAGGAACAAGGGAGATGTGCAGAACTGCAGTAACTACAGGGGAATTAAGCTGGTCAGTTACACCATGAAGTTAGGGGAAAAAGTAGTGGATGCCAGGCTGAGAGAAGAGGTGATCATATGTGAGCAACAGTATGGTTTTTTGCAGAGGAGAATGAGAACAGTGCGACAGCAGTGAAGTGTGCAGTAGGAACGACAGACTGGTTCAAGGTTGAACTGCATCACGGATCAGCTCTGAGCCCTTTCCTGTTTGCAGTGGTGATGGACAGGTTGACAGACGAGGTCAGACATGGACTATGATGTTTGCGGATGATATTGTTATTTGTGGTGAGAGTAGGGAGCAGGTTGAGAAGAGCCTAGAGAGGTGGAGGTATGCGCTGGAAAGAAGAGGAACGAAAGTCAGTAGGAGTAAGACAAAGTACATATGTGTGAATGAGAGGGAGGGCAGTGGAGTGGTGCAGTTGCAGGGAGAATAGGTGGAGAAGGTGGAGGAGTTCAGGTACCTGGGTTCAACAGTGCAAGTAATAAAGAGTGTGTTAGAGAAGTGTAGAAAAGAGTGCTGGCATAGTGGAGTAGGTGGAGAAGAGTGGCAGGAATGATTTGTGATAGAAGAGTATCTGCGAAAGTGAAAGGGAAAGTTTATAGGACTGTGGTGAGACCTGCGATGTTGTATGGTTTTGAGACAGTGGCATTGAGTAAAAGACAGGAGGTGGAGCTGGAGGTAGCAGAGCTGAAGATGTTGAGGTTTTTGTTGAGAGTGATGAGGATATACAGGATTAGAAATAAGTTTATTAGATAGACAGCGCATGTAGGACATTTTGGAGACAAGGTGAGGGAGGCGAGATGGTTTGGACATGTTCAGGGGAGGGACATGGGGTATATCGGTAGAAGAATGCTGAGGATGGAGTCACCAGGAAGGAGGAAAAGAGGAAGACCAAGGAGGCGGTTTATGCAGGTTGTTGGGTTGAAAGAGGCAGATGTAGAGGACAGAGGGGTATGGAGACAGATGATCTGCTGTGGCGACCCCTAATAGGAGAAGCCGAAAAAAGAAGAAGAAGAAGTGACTTTCAAAGTGTTCATAATGGGAAAACATTTCCCCGTACTGTAACACCAAGTTTTGATACAAGGTTGAGGGTATAAAAGTCTGACAGTCATGAACAGCCATGAATATCTTATTGTATAGCAAATAATCATAATAAAAGTAATAAACAGTATATACCTGGCAACACTAGGGCTGCTATGTTTTCTTAATGAAGCACATTTCAAGAACCAATTAGCATTTAAGTTTTACATTTATATTATAATTTAACTTTTAGATTTAAGATATATATTTAATAAACACATATTCCTATATAATTATCAAATGTTTAGTTTAATGACCCTGTAGTTTCCATCATTGGAAAAAGATGCACATGGTAAAAGTTGGGTTCCAAGCTCTAGACCATAATGTTAAGTCTGTAAAAAGCTTGTAGTATTTGTGCTGATTTTCCACAGTCAATAGGTACCTATTTTTTTTTTTATGTAAATAAATGGAATTTAATCAAACAAATTTCTATCTACAATATTTCTATATACAGAAGCACGTTTCCTACTAAAGTCCAGAAAGGCCATGAGTTACATTTATATTTATTATTTACATTTCTTATATAACATTTCCTGGAATGTTATAATAATATAATATAATAATAATAAACTTTTTTTCTTTCGACTTCTCCCATTAGGGGTCGCCACAGCGGATCATCTGTATTCGTGATCTGCATATTTGATTTGGCACGTTTCACACTGGATGCCCTTCCTAACGCAACCCTCCCCATTTATCCGGGCTTGGGACCGGCACTAAGAGTGCACTGGCTTGCACTGGCTTGGGAATCGAACCCGGGCAGCGGCGGTGAGAGCGCTGCATCCTAACCACTAGACCACCAGGGAACCAATATAATTTAATAATAATAATAAAGAGAAATTAAAATATGATTTATTTGTTGTACTTCACTGAGAAAGAGAATTAAAACACTACTTTGATGAGGTTTGTTTTTAAAACTAATTTCATTGTAACTAGTGTCCAATGGGAACACTGCCAAGGTGAACTGTCATCAATACCTAAGTCATATAATGCTGATATAAACATTGGTAATAATGATCAATAAAATTGATTAATTCTTTGAGGGTTGTTGACTAAATGGTAGCCCAAGGTTTTAGATTCTTTAGCTCTTGTTAAATCATGTTCCTGTATTTACACAGTGGAATAATTTACACATGACTACTCATATGCAAGTCTGTGGGAATTACAAACAGGAATAATGAAGATGTCTGCTGTTCACTAACATTTTTTAAACAAAAGGTGAGCACTGTTTAGAATTACAAATTACAACTGTAACGTTATAGAGTTATAAAGTAGCTTTTTAATTTTGGTCTTTTACAAGTTAAAAACTCATGTGGCACAATGCAAAAGCCCCTACTCAATGCATTTTGCTATAGGAAATAACACTCTTATTTAAGCAAGCAAATGTGTTAATAGTTATAAAAGTTGTCATGATAACAATGCATAGTTTGTTTTCTTTTTCAACTTAGCTCCTCAGTGTTGTTGTTGTTGGCAATACAATCAGATACCTTCTACATTGTCTATTGAGATGCCATGCTACACATTACTCCTGTAGCTGTAGGTCAGGTGGACAGAGACTTGGACAGTGAGTGGCTCCAGTGCTAGAAATAGATTATGTTGCTGGAGAACTAAGGTGGAGGAGTAATAGGTTGTGGAAATTAATGCTCGGCCCACATGCTGCTCTGGGCACAGGGTCACGTGTCCTGCAGCGTGAAGCATGAGGGTGATCGGCAGGAGATGGTAGTCAGCAGGCAGATCCAGGGTCATGGACTCAAGGGAACGCTGGAGGCCTCTATTAGCACAGGCATATAGCAGAGAGTGAGTGAGCAAGAGAGAATGAGGAAGGAAACCTGCCTAATATATGCAGACTCATGCACAAAGCTCAAGGCAGGAGAAGTGGGTTTTCAGTTTCAAGCTGCAAAACATATCCTGTTAATCTGTTTTTTGGTTTAGTTAAGAAGTAGCATATTTTCTTGGGGTATAATTGCTAAGGTTTTCGCATTTTAATATATTAATAATTGCCACAGATTATGCAAAAAATACAATTTGCTGTATTTAATATATAGTTTGAACCTATGTCTCAATAATAGGGCTAAATGTGTTAGCAGCATTACTTCACCACACAAGAACAGACAAATAGCGGACAAATGTCAATGTTTATGGACAGTAACAAAGGCACAGAATGTGAATGACAGAATAGAGAGGTGTGCAATTGAATTATTATTAGTTATTAGTTATTAATGATTAAAATTGATTAATAATAAATGATAAAATAAGACAGAGATAGAAAGATAAAAAGTGAAATAGCAAGAAAGAGTGATTAACCATTTCAAAAACAAAAAATATTAAAATAATGTAGCACACAATTCATGGTTTAATAGCAAAATACTCCCTCACTCTCCTGCATCAGTTAGCCTTGAATAAAAAATGTCTAATCAGTTCTCTTATATCAAATCTGGAATTTGTATAAAACTCACAACCAACAAAAAAATCTCAACCAACAAACATACTAGAACACTTAGGCCACATCCTCCATGTCATGCACGAATACATCTTTACATACATTACTAATTACTCACACCTACTGTAGATTTATCCACATATTTGTTTGACATACCAAGCCTTTGTTTTGACCTTTATTTGAACCCAAGCATACTCAGCAGTGTTAGAAATTAAAATAATATAACCAGAGAGAATCTATTACGTCTCCTGTCATGACATTCACCATTTGACACCGTGTTCCTTTGGTCCACAGCTTGAGCACTTTCCCCAACCTGATACAATTGAGCACTCTGAGTAAAGGGAAGCTCTTGAACCTGGAAACTGTAACTTTGTGTTATCAAATAATTCTTTGGCCCACTAAAAAAGAAATGACCCAGTAATAAGTCATTTCAGTTGTCTCAAGATCTCCAAATTCATCCTCTGTGAAGACCCCTAAAAGTGGCTCAATTCAAACTCCTCTCTTCATGTCAAATATACAGTTTCCAAATTATTTTGTTGTAGTTTTTTATAGTTTTAATAGTATTTGGGACAGGGTTAGAGCCTTTCTGCTGGACGTCCCTGTGATGCCGACTGGCCTGTTCAGCGATGCCGTGAATACGATCGTCGAAAAATTCCAGGAGGCCAAGAAACAGTCAGCGGTGTTCCATCGGTTTCTGACTTGCAGCTCTCATAAGGCTGCTCGGCGGGCGCAGCCCCAACCCCAGCCTAGCACAAGTGCTAGGCATTGTGAAATTCAGAAACCATCCAGAAACTAGAGAACCTGGGCTACGCTCTAGGCCAAGGCCCAAGGAACTGACGGATCTGAGGATCCTCATCTTCAATAAGAAGTATTCGGCCAAGAGATCCTGATCTATCAGCCTGGAAACACCTGCTGGACGTGTCATGGTGGGTCCTGCACAATGTAGAGAGAGGCTATATGCTTCAGTTTGGGTCTCATCTGCCCTGGTTCATCAGGGTGTGACCCACTCTGAAGGGGGCTTAAGCATTGGAACAAGTAGTAAAACCTCTCTTGAGCAAGCAGGCAATCAAGGTGGTCGCTGAGTTTGACAGAGAGTTCGGGTTCTAGAGCTAAAACTTCATAGTTCCCAAGAAGGATGGATGACTGCACCCCATTTTAGATCTACGTCAGCTGAACCACTCTCTAATGAGACCCAGGTTCAAGATGCTCACCTTGAAACAGCTCATGTCCCAAATCAGGTCAGAGGACTGGTTTGTTACGATATATCTAAAGGATGTGTATTTTCACGTATCCATCTTTCTTAGGGGGACCTTCAGGCCCTTTCCGTGAGCCTCTTCTGTCTGGAGTTTACCCCAGGCATAGTCAGTGCCATCCTTTACCCCAGACTGAGGTATGTCCCCAAGGTGCCCTCAGCTGTCCCACAACCAGTCATGCTCCAGCCATTCTATTCTCCTCCTTATCAGGCCCCCAACCAGGAGAAGCTTAACCGTGTGGAGAAAGTTGGACCAGCTGTTTGTCAGCCAGTATTAAAAGGTTTTCCTGCAGATAATCAGACCCTCAGTAGGTGGATTGTGGATGCTATCCACTCCTCTTATGAGTCATTTGTTCTCTTCTCACCTTTCAGGGTCAGAGCTCACTCCACCCGAAGTGTGGCGGCCTCTAAGGCTTTGTCCTCTGGGGTATCATTCCAAGACATTTGCAATGTTACGGGCTGGTCCACCCTGCTGACATTCGACAGGTCCCACAGCCTTGACCTTAGTGCCACTCCTGGCCCCTCTGTCCTTTGACCTAGATGTGCCAATTTACACTAGGCAGTGATTGGTCAGTTTGGCAGTATTGGACACTCGTTCCAAAAGCGTTGTCACCGGTGGGGTGATGTCGCGCCGTTTACTTGAACAGTTTACACATGTGATTTAGAGCGTGGAAATGCAGAAGCGTTCCCAAAGTGTTGACGCAGCGTCTCGTTCTCTCATAGAGCCAGGGTTACATACGTAACCTAGAGACATTATATATTGTCTCCCATTACTGAAAATAAAGCTACGGAGGTATACATTCAGAAAGCTCTCAAGAGTACATCCAAACATCCACTTTGTCAGGTTTCTTTTTGGTGAAAAGAAAAGCAAAGAACTCAGATCTTGCATAGCTTAAACAGGATTAAACCAGATTACAATCAGATATCACTTCAGACAATCAGCTTTCCTTTGCCTCAAGTCCCCTCAGCACCACTAACATAACTTTGTAATACAAATCTCTTACCACCAAAGTATCCGTAACAGAGGCAAAAAAAAATTAAATAGAAAACTTTTTTTAGCATCACATCTTTAGCATCATATATCTTGCACGCCAGCAGCTTTCCAATAACCCAAGAAATTATGAGCTGCATGACATGCTATGCAAGTTCATCACTGCTTAAATTGACAACATACAGATATTGTCACCCTTATGTCAAAGTTCATGTCTTTAAAGTAAAATATATGCTTGCAATACTTAAAAAGGGGCTGCGAATTGATCTGGGATAAATCATAAGCTCAGAGTGCTTTTGGACCAAGGAAAGGCAGCTGTGTTATGTGAGTAACCCAATTTCTCTACAGTAAAGTAGTTTCAGAATTTTCTATTGTTTGCAAATTACAATTGCCTATCAGCTCCATTGCTGCACTACTCACATCCCTAATCCTAAAATCCTAAAAATTCATTGGAACTGAAAACAGAAAATTCTTTCAAATTAAGGAATCATTACCTCAGCAGCCATCCTCAAACACCCAAACACGCAACAATTATTTGTAGAGTTCGATGTTTTTAATTTGTTATCTTAGCATTTTGGAGACAAACCTAAACTAGAGAGTCTGGATATTTATGATTTTCAAGGCATTCTATGTGTAGAAATTTAACACATCAATACACTGGACCATTGAAAAATCTACAATGCACATCATTTTTTTCATGTTTTGCCTCAGATATGTAACTCCTGGACCACTATAAGAAAGAGCTCTTCACTCAACTTCCCAAAATCTCAGCTTTCAAATATGACAGCCACAACACTGAGAGCTCATGCTTGTTTTAAATACTGATTAATCACACCTGGATTCCATCTTACATACACATGCACACACAAATACACTATTTTATGAACATTCAAAACAACCACAAGACACAATGTTTCCTACGGTATTTATTTGCCTGAGATACCTAACAACATGCTTTTCAGGTTTATGAAGTTGTTTTAGTCTTGTGGTTTTGTGTTTCAGTTGTTTTGTTCTGTTAAGTTCATCTACCAAATGTTTGACACAAATTCCTGTTTTGACCATGTTTCTGCATGATGTTTTGTCAACCTGTTTGTTAAATAAAACCAACACCTGCACCTGCATCTGTCCTCTGCTATGTAACATATTCTATGCTTTTCTTTCTAGTATCTATCAGTATCAATTACTGACTTTATTTGAAAATCCATTACATGATAATTGTAGACATGAGTTTAATGGCTAAATAGTAGCATATTAGGAGTTTGGGATATTTGTTTGGGTCTGTCAAAATATGCTGGAAATCTTAAGATTTAGATGGTTCAGTGTTCTACAGTATTAAGTTTTTTTTCTGTTATCATAGAACTATTTTTGAATAAACAAACCCAAGTTACATGTTGCTTGCATTCTTACAATGACATGCTACCTATAACCATTGAAGACTACTTCTTACTGGTAGTGCCTTATGTTTTCCAGTACACTGAAATAAGTATTTTTATGAGTATATATTATATAAATATTATATTATATTATTATTATATTATATATTTTATTTGAGAATATATAATATATACTGAAATAAAAATTATGTCTCTTGAAAAAAAAGTAATTTAAAACAAACTTGAGTTTAATTGTGGTAAATTGGTAAGTCTTTCTATTTAAAATATAATAAAATTTAGTAAAAAAATATAAAAACAGCAGTTTCAATAAGCATTCAAATTGAGGCTTTAAATCATCCTTGTTCAGTTGTAATATTTGCTCTTTTTGAGATAATATTTAAAATAGATAATTCTACCAGGTGCAAAGATATAAAGCCTCTCTAATAATTGTATTAGTGCTTTAATAAAAATATCCTTGCTAATAAATATATCCTTGCTAACTTTTCAGTGACAGTATTTCACACTCCAGTCAAGAATGGCAAGAATTTGTGCAACACTTACATAATGGACAATCATAATGGATGTGGTAGTTCTTGTTCAATCAAACATTATTGTCATCAGAGCTACAGAGTAAGGAAACTTCAAGGCAACAGTTTTTAGGACTGTTTGCTGACTCAGCCTCTGCTCTTTAACAGACATATTTTTCTTAATTTCTTGTTGCATTTACTTGGTGTCCTCAAACTTGTTGGTGTATTTGAAATTCTAATCAAATTTCTAAAGTTTGTAATGTGTAAAAACAGTAAAACAATAGTCAGTAAAAACAATGCCGTTTATTAAATGATAATCTCTCTCTCTCTCTCTCTCTCTCTCTCTCTCTCTCTCTCTCTCTCTCTCTCTCTCTCTCTCTCTCTCTCTCTCTCACACACACACACACACACACACATAGGTTGGCACATAAGTTGTGTGCACAGTGTAGTCCCATTTGCATTTCAAAATATGACCTTGACAAGGAACGAAACAAGTTAATAAGCCTTCAGCAAATGATAAGCTGTATGGTTGATTTGCTTAGTGAACTGTTAATTGTTAAACTGCAAGACATAATGTTTGGCTCCCCATATTACATCCTCTCTGTTTTAAGCGGCACTTCATTGGGTGCAATTAACAAAGCCGAGGAGATTTATTAACACACTTCTCCATGGTCAATGATCCATTACACCTAAGACATAACACTGTAAAATGCAGATTATATTCTTTTGTCACTTACAATTATGCTCTTGGAACAAGGGAGACATATGCTTCCCCACATAAAGTGTTGTCATTAGCTGACAAATTGAACAATTTATCAGATATCTAATTTATTATTAGTATAAGTACTAGGGCAGCTGTCCTAACTGTATTAGTATTTTGGAAATAATAGACAAAGATAAACTGGATGCATTTAATAGCACTTCTAGATTTCTTTTTTTATAGTAATCACGTAAGTAAGGGAAAATAGCAAATATTCTCTGATGGTTGTAGATCGGGACTTTTTTTTTTTTTTTCCAATTAAAGCTACTGTTGGCAAACACCAAGAACAGTGCAACAATACAGCAGCTTCAATGTTTAAATTACCATGTACTATGTAGTTAAAGCAGCCAACCAAATTAACTTATGGGCCATTCCAAATAGCTGTGCATTTTATATATTGTGCTATGGATAGTGGCGGTTCAGTGGGTAAGATGTTGGACTAATTATTGGGTTATGAGTTTACCTGTGCTGCCACAGCTGGGCCCTTGAACCATTAACTGCACATTTTTATAAATGAGATAACTCTAAGCCACTCTGAAATAAGACATTTGCCAGTAGAGTAAATATTAGCCAGAACAGTAACAAAATTTAGCATACAAATTTAGCTATTCAAATCACTATGCAAAAGAACTGAAGACAAAATTTGGGATCATGGATTTGTTATTTTTTTATTTTTATATATAACTTGGGTATTTTTATCATACCCAAGTTATATTAATGTATTTTTTTAATTTCATGTCAATGTTCCTCGGAAACAGCAAAGCTATTTCTGGATTGTTACTTGACAAAAATATATAATTAATTACTATATAATTATCATTTAATATTATTTTATATCACATCATAATATTTAAACATCACATCATATCAGATCATTTGTTAACAGAAGACCAAACTAATTTATTGGCCGTTGAAAGGATTAACACAGACATGTGAAAATACTTTATTCTTTACTGAGACTACAGAGACATTAAAAACTTTAGGAGGGAATATTTTATAAACACATAATGGTAATAAGATAACACAAACTTAACAGAACAGTAGATATGTTGTGTGTTCAGGAGACCAAGTGGAAAGGGAGTAAGACCAGAAACATTGAAGATCGGTTTAAACTGTTCTTTTATGGTGTGGGTGGAAATGGAATTGGTGTAGGGGTGATTCTGAAGGAATAGTTTAGTAAGAGTGTAGTGGAGGTGAAGAGAGTTTCTGATAGGGATATGACCATGAAGCTGGAAGTTGAAGAAGTGATGATAAATGTCATCAGTGCCTATGCTACACAAGTGGGTTGTAAGATGGAGGGGAAAAATTTTGCAGTGTTAGGTGGAGTGGTAGAAGGTGTACCTAGGAAAAAACGATTGCTGAATGGGAAAGACTGTAATGGCCATGTTGGTGAAGGGAACAGAGGTGATGAGGAGGTGAAGGGTAGGTATGGCCTTAAGGAGAGGAATGTGGAAGGGCATATGGTGGTAGATTTTGGAGCATAGGGTGACGTATAAGACTGTAGGAAGGTACCCACAGGTGGACTATGATCTATGCAGGAGATGCAACCTGAAGGAGGTTGGAGAATGTAAGGTTTTGGCAGGGGACAGTGTAGCTAGACAGAATCGGCTGGTGGTCTGTAGGATGTTTTTGGAGGTGAGGAAAAGGAGGTGGAGAGCGAGGACTGAAAGAAGAATAAGATGGTGGAAACTGAAGGAGGAAGACTGTAGAGGGAGATTCAAGGAAGAGGTCAGACATAGGCTCAGTGGTGCTAAAGAGGTGCGGGATGATTGGGCAACTACTGCAGAAGTGATAAGGGAGACAGATAGAATGGTACTTGTTGTGGTTTTTGGAAATAGAAAGGAAGACAAAGAGACATGGTGGTGGAATGAGGAAGTGCAGGAGAGCATAAGGAGAAAGAAGTTGGCAAAACAGAGGGATGTAGCGAAAGCCAAGGAAAAGGCATATAAGGAGTATGTGAAGTTGGACACTAAGAAAGGAAAAAAGGATTTATACTGATTGGTCCGGCAGCAGGACCAAGCTGGGAAGGATGTGCTGTAAGTTAGAGCAATAAACGATGGAGATGGAAATGTGTTGCCTAGCGAGGAGAGTGTTTGATAAGATGGAGGAAGTATTTTGAGCAGCTGATGAACGAGGAAAAATGAGATCAGACAAAACATGAAGTTATGGGAAAGAGTAGTGGAAGCCAGGCTGAGAGAAGATGTGACCATCTGTGAGCAACAGAATGGTTTCATGCTGAGAAAGAGCACCACAGATGCATTATTTGCTTTGAGAATGTTTATGGAGAAGTATAGAGAAGGTTAGAAGGAGCTACATTGTGCGTTTATATGTATTTAGAGAAAGCGTACAACAGAGTGCCAAGAGAGGAGTTGTGGTATTGTATGAGGAAGTCAGGTGTGTCAGAGAAGTATGTGAGGGTGGTGCAGGACATGTATGAGGACAGTGTGACAGCAGTGAAGTGTGCAGTAGGAATGACAGACAGGTTCAAGGTTGAATTTGGACTGTATCAAGGTTCGGCTCTGAGCCCTTTCCTGTTTGCAGTGGTGATGGACAGTTTGACGGACAAGGTCAGACAGAAGTCTTGTGGTGAGAGTAGAGGTTGAGAAGAGCCGGGAGAGGTGGAGGTATGCACTGAAAGGGGAATGAAAGTCAATAGGAGTAAGACAGAGTACATGTGTGTGAATGAGAGGGAGGGCAGTGGAGTGGTGCGGTTGCAGGTGCAAGTAATGAAAAGAGTGCAGGCAGGCTGGAGCGGGTGGAGAAGGTTGAGAAGAGTGGCAGGAGTGATTTGTGATAGAAGGGTATCTGCAAGAGTGAAAGGGAAAGTTTAAAGGACTGTGGTGGGACCTTCTATATTTTATGGTTTAGAGACAGTGGCATTGACTAAAAGACAGGAGCTGGAGCTGGAGGTAGCAGAGCTGAAGATTTTGAGGTTTTCTTTGGGAGTGATGAGAATGGACAGGATTAGAAATTAGTTTATTAAAGGGGCAGCGCATGTAGGAAATTTTGGAGACAAGGTGAGGTAGGCACGATTGAGATGGTTTGGACATGTGCAGAGGAGGGACATGGAGTATATAGGTAAGATAATGCTGAGGATGGAGCCACCAGGAAGGAGGAAAAAAGGAAGGCCAAAAAGGAGGTTTATGGATATGGCAAAGGAAGACATGCAGGTGGTTGGTTTGAAAAAGGCAGATGTAGAGGACAGGGGGGTATAGAGATGGATGATCCGCTGTGGCGACTCCTAATGGGAGAAGCCAAAAGTAAAAGAAGATTAAACATCAAAATTCTGTTTTTAAACTGTTTTATGCTAGGAAATACTTCTAAACTAATTGCCCATGCTTAGGTATGGCACAGCTAGCATGGGGGTGGAAATAGTGATAATGTTAGGTATCTGGGCTTATTTGCCTCTGGTATCTGTGGTTAAATTTGAAATTTTACCAAATGATACTGTATAAAAAAAAAATTAAAACAGTGTAAGTGAATATGTTTCAGTACACAATATATTGCCATCAGCAACACTAAAACTAGTATCAACGCTATTAATATTGCTTGCAGCCAAAATGTAGCACTATTTGCAAAATTTCCATATATACCATTTGTGGGAAAAAAAACATATTTGATTGGCTTATTGTCAGGAATCCACCTGCCACGCCCCCTTGCTGTGGCTGTCATTGCTTCCGCGTGCTCCCAAGCTCTCAGCTCAAATCACGCACACCGGGAGCTTGTTATTCACTCTTCCCAAGCTCCTATATAAACTGCTCACTCACCCACGCTCTCTGTCCGCTATTGCATGTTCATGCCCGTCCGCGTGTGCCGGTGTGTTCGCGTATGCTCAGCTCCGCTACGTGCCGTTTGACTCGGACTCGGACTCGGACTCTGTTTTCCGGATTATCCCTGCTCACGCAGGTATTTGTGTTGGCACTGCCTTTTTGTTTAAATAAACACTGTTTGCTTTCACTTTGGCTTCCGCCTCCGTTCCCTCCTGACAGAATAACGGACCGCGAAAAGGAATAAAAAGAGGGACACAAAAAAAAAAAAAAAGAGAAAGAAAAAGACATGATCGGACTGATGCCGTCGTCCCGGTGCGAATCGCACCTCGGCGGTCGGGTGCGCTCGGCCGCGATTCAGCAGCGGTCAAGCCCCGCCTCCAGGAAAACCCGGAAGCTCGCGGCCGCTTCTCGGTCGTACTTGGCAGCGCCACGCCCCCTCGATGACGTCACGGGACTCCCGGCTCGCTTCTCCGGCAACAGAGCTGAATGGGGCGAGTTTTCACGGTGCGTGAGTGACTATATGGATTCGAATCCATCCAGTTTCCCAACGGAGAGAGCCAAGGTCGCGTTTGTCATTTTCTTTTTTGTCGGGGGTAACTCTCTCTCTTGCCTTAGAGCTATGGGACGCAAATGGAGGTGTGTTTAGCTCGTGCACCCGGTTCCTCCAGCTTCTCACCAGGGAACTCGGTATGGTCACGGCTGATCTCTATCTCCTCAACCCCGCCTCCGAGAGCACGGTTCCGCACGTGAGTCTCCTAGAGATCTCCGCCCTGCTTCAAGACCTCCAGGAGAGCTCGGCTCTGACTCAGGTTCTCCAGGGGATCTCCACCTTGCTCCAGGCCATCCAAGACGGCTCCGTTCCGCTCCAGGACCTCCCGGAGCTCTCCACTCTGCTCCAGAACCTCAGAGAGAACTCAGCTTCGCTCCAGGTTCCCTGAGGAGAGCTCAGTTCCACCTCAGAACCTCCCGGAGAGCTCGGCTACGCCCCAGGTCCTTCCAGAGAGCTCCACTCCGCACCAGATCAGCCCGGAAAGCTCGGCTCCACCACAGGACCTCCCGTAAAGCTCGGCTCTGCCCCAGAACCTCCCGGAAAGCTCGGCTCCGCCCCCCGCACCTCCCGGAAAGCTCAGCTCCGCCCCAGGTCATCCTGGAAAGTTCGGCTCCACCCCAGGACCTCCTGGAAAGCTCGGGTCCGCCCCAGGTCTCTGCTGAGAGCTCCGCCCCGCTCCTGGCATCGGCTGAGAGCTCCGCCCAGCTCCAGGCTCCTCCAGAGAGCTCCGCCCAGCTCCAGGCTCCTCCAGAGTGCTCCGCCTCGCTCCAGGACCCTCAAGAGTGCTCCATCTCGCTCCAGGCACCTCAAGAGTGCTCAGCTCTGCTCCAGGCACCTCAAGAGTGCTCAGCTCCGCTCCAGGACCCTCAAGAGTGCTCAGCTCCGCTCCCGGTACCTCAAGAGAGCACCACTCCGCTCCAGGTTCTCCCACGGAGCTCCTCTCCGCCTCCGAGCGACCCCGTGAGCTCCTCTTCGCCTCCGAGCGACCACGTGAGCTCCTCTCCGCCTCCGAGCGACCCCGTGAGCTCCTCTCCGCCTCCGAGCCACCCCGTGAGCTCCGCTCCGCCCCAGTGTCCAGCGGGGAGCTCAGCTTCGCTCGTGGATCTCCAGGCGAGCCCCTCTCCGCTCGTGGATCTCCAGGCGAGCCCCTCTCCGCTCGTGGCTCTCCAGGCAAGCCCCTCTCTGCTCGTGGATCTCCAGGCGAGCCCCTCTCCGCTCGTGGATCTCCAAGCAAGCCCCTCGCCGCTCGTGGATCTCCAGGCGAGCTCCTCCCTCAGAGGGCGCCATCATACCTCTAAGACCCTCTCCAGGCAACATATCGCTTCTGAGTTCCTGCAACCGTGAGGTCTCGTCCCAGAATTACGCTGGAGAGGACATCCAGCCTCCAGAAGCGTGTAAGGCTGGCCTGGCAGTCCCAAGGCCCTCAGAGGGGGAAAACACAAGCCCGGGTCAGAAGGGAAGCACCGTCGTGCGTCGGTTCCTCCAGCTTCTCACCAGGGAACTTGGTATGGTCATGGCTGATCTCCATCTTCTCACCCCCGCCTCCGAGAGCACGGTTCCGCACCTGAGTCTCCTAGAGATCTCCGCCCTGCTTCAAGACCTCCAGGAGAGCTCGGCTCCGACTCAGGTTCTCCAGGGGATCTCCACCTTGCTCCAGGCCATCCAAGACGGCTCCGTTCCGCTCCAGGACCTCCCGGAGCTCTCCACTCTGCTCCAGAACCTCCGAGATAACTCAGCCGAGCTTTACGGGAGGTCCAGGGGTGGAGCCGAGCTTTCCGGGCTGATCTGGTGCGGAGTGGAGCTCTCTGGAAGGACCTGGGGCGTAGCCGAGCTCTCCGGGAGGTTCTGAGGTGGAACTGAGCTCTCCTCGGGAACCTGGAGCGATCCACCCCAGGTCTCCGCTGAGAGCTCCCCCCCGCTCCTGGCATCCGCTGAGAGCTCAGCCCCGCCCCTGGCATCCGCTGAGAGCTCCGCCCCTCTCCTGGCATCCGCTGAGAGCTCCGCCCCTCTCCTGGCATCCGCTGAGAGCTCCGCCCCGCTCCTGGCCCCTCCAGAGCCCCTCGCTGCTCCAGGGTCCCCAGGCGAGCTCCTCCCTCAGAGGGCGCTGTCATACCTCCGGGACCCTCTCCAGGCGACATATCGCTTTTAAGTTCCTGTGACCGCAAAGGTCTCGTCCCAGAATTACGCTGGAGAGGACATCCAGCCTCCAGAATCATGTAAGGCTGGCCTGGCAGTCCCAAGGCCCTCAGAGGGGGAAAACACCAGCCCGGGTCAGAAGGGAGGCACCGTCGTGCAGCTGGGCCTCTCCGAGGCGAACGGAGCTGATAAAGGCACTGTGGAAGGCCCAGTCACCGGCCACGGCCCTCTGATAGTCTGGGACCTTTTCCGGAGCCACCTGATCAGGAGAGCGCGAGCCCAGAGACCTCCACAAGCGACTCTGTAGACCCGGAGTTCGCTGAACATGACGTCTCGCTCCCGAGCTCCTCCCACGACGATGTCTCGCTCCCGAGTTCCTCCCACTGCGACGTCTCGCCCCAGAGAGCCACAGAAGCCGGGCTCCTCTGAGGAGGACAAGGCACCCCAGGGGTTCTCCGTGGGTGTCGTCTCCCGGCTTCCGTACGACTCCAGGGGATGCACTCCGTTCCTGGCAGCCGCGTTGGACGGTGCTCCAGGCCTGGGCCCTGCTGTGTCCATGGGCCCCTTCCGGCTCTCTGCAGGGGTGGGCGCCTTGCCTCGGGCCCTTCCCGGCTGTTCCTGGCTCCACGGCGGTTCCGGCCGGGTCCCCTTTGAACCTGGAGGATTGGGGGGGGGGGCCCTCTTCCAAGTGCCCTGGCCCGCCGGGCTGGTGGTGGGTTGGGGCGTCCGGACTCTGTTTTCCCGATTATCCCTGCTCACGCAGGTATTTGTGTTGGCACTGCCTTTTTGTTTAAATAAACACTGTTTGCTTTCACTTTGGCTTCTGCCTCCGTTCCCGCCTGACACTTATATCTGCACACATCTGATTTGTTTGATCAAAATTTTCCATTTGGAAGGTGCACTATTTAGGGTGAGATGGTCAGAAAACTCTTTTTGGAATCATGGAGGAAGAGAATCTATAGTGAAAAAAGTTAAATTAAAACTGAATAACTATAATTAACAAAAGATACAGATAGAATTTAAAGCAACTTAACTAGGAAGAAGGTGGTCTTCATTTATTTTATAAGATCATTTTGTGTCAGCATAAGGCAACTATACCTTTAGATGCATCTAATGTGTTTATTTTTGCTTTTTTTGTATTTAGTCTCCTATCTTGCCTCTTCCTGTAATACATACATTCTAGGGTTAGGATCTGACTCTCATTTCCCAGCCTACATCTTTTTTAGCCCAGTCTTTTTCTCTTCCTTGAACATTCCTTTCAGGTGAGGGTGAATTCCTGCTGTGATTGCTATCTACCTTTTTTCCCTGTGTGAGTAAGGATTTGCCGTTTTTACCCAGACTGCAGGGAAAGTGATGATTCTCAGAAGAGAGATAATGCGTCACCCCTGCTATCAGAGCCAAACCTGTCTGAATGCAACCGCCAGTGGCAAAGGATAAAGAAAAGAGAATCCCAATAGTGAGACAGGCAGATACTGTAACCTTTTAAATAATCACCACTGTCTAATGGGCATATTTAATTAACCTTGCAAGTAAATTAATAACCGTGCTAAATGAAGAAGAAAAAGATTTTTGATTACAATTGCAAGTCTTATGGGATCCATTTCTCTTTATAATTGTGCAGAAAAAAAAGACAGGAATATTTTTTCTTCTTTTTTCCCTTTGGAAAAAAAGCCTTTTTAGTTGTTTATTTGAATGTTGTTAATATATTGGGTGATTGCAATTTGTTTCTTAATGGTTAATAAAATTGGGCTTTGTTACTTGATCCTACTTGAATGACAATAGAAAATCCCATTTTCTTTGAAAAATATGGATTAATATTTACATTTCTTTATAGAGACATTTTCTTTTATTGTAATACTTTTAGATGTCTTTAATTAGTGCACTCAATTGAAGTGGACCACTGTGTGTAAGAATTGATATGCATGAAATCATGTCTTCTCATGGTTTTGACTGGAGTTAGGGAAGTGCCAATATTATATATTTTTTGTTTCATTCATTCATTCCAACTTTTTTCTTAACAGTACTGTATTTAAAATGTTCCAAGTTTCAAGATGTAACATTTGCCTTTGCTAATGGATATGTGATGCTGCTTCAAAACTGCATCAACAAAACATTAAAGGAGAGCTCTTTTATGCTATTTTGCTAATGGGAAAGCCTTAGTTGGACACTAAGGTTTGAAAAATATGCTGAAACAGAAGCAGTTGTTGCTATTCAGACCTGTGCTATGAAAGGTGATTGATTTTCTGGGCATCTCATTCAAACTATTAAAATTACCTGAATGCACCTCAGACCACCTGAGGTTGGCAGTTTTCAACTGCATCTAGTTCCTTTATAACAAGCACTGGCCCTCCCACATGCATGAGCTTACATACATCCATAATTGGCTATAGTGTTTCAGTTTCATTTGTTTATAAATAATAGCTTGAATAATTGTGATTTACCTGACAAATTGGAGTGCTGCACTTTATGTGATTTTATGCAATACAATTTGATGTAGTAAAATTATAAATACAAATTTGGTAAGAATACAATGTACTTTATTCAATTGTTAATGTATTACAATTTACTAAATAGTAATTATAGAAGAAATTATCATTATATCCCTAATGTGAGGCTGTCTTTGTATTAAATTTAACAGTGAGACTTTTGCTCATTAGAAATCTCATATTATATCAGATTGTGTTTTCGGGGGCAAAGTCTGCTTGAGTGTTTGATGTGTTTGGTGACACATGTGGAAGCCATCACACCTGCTAACACACCATCCTTGAGCCTCCTAAATTCAGGTGTTATTCATCTAAGCAATCACACATAAAGCCAGTTACTAGGGGGAAACATCTGCTGCAGACAGCTGTAGCTCTATAATTTAACCTAGAATATAATGATAATTTAAATGTAACCATACTAGGAATATGTGTGGAAAGAAATCTTGTGTTCTCATCCACAGTACAAAGTCAGAGTGTACTGACACAGTTGACACTAGGTAGGTCAGAACTTGCTTATGTTAGAATTTGATTTGAATGTATAAGGCACTGCCCTTGATTTAGACAGATTAGAAATTAACTCTTTCTAAAATAGTTAATTGTATGTGATGAGGATATTGATGTTCTAAAATTTAAAACAAGTATTAAATAAGTAGTGTTTTTACAATTCATGTATATTGTATAGATACAGTACTTATTGCAAATGTAAAATATATAACAAGCTTGTAGAATTCAAGGGTTATATTTATATTAATAAAATTTATATTTAAGTTTGTAATCTTGCGTACCAGTGTTGATTTATTCATTACTAGAGACTCAAAGCACTTTTGTACGTCGCTCTGGATAAGGGCGTCTGCTAAATGCCGCAAATGTAAATGTAAATGTAATGTCTTTGGTGTGATAGTTTAATTCATATAACATCACAATAACAAACAAATGTGTTTAGAATCTAATTGAGAAAACGTGACATTTGAATTATGAATAATTATACATTTGGGGTTCTTTCTTAATCTTAGTCTAGCCTGTATATAGCTAGCACTTTGCCCAAATTCCCATAGGGGCTGCGTTCCAATCAAAGCTGAGAAAAGGTCCTAGAGGTGAAAGGGGATAATTATACAAAGTAGCAGTGTGTGGAGACAGTCTGAGTTTAAGGCACTAGTGTAGGTGTTTGAGAATGAGGAAGATAAGAAGCACCTCTATTTTTATCTGAGGTATATTACAGCAAGAAACATACTAAAACTAATAAATATACTTTAAGCAAAGTAGATCTGAATAATGCCACTTTTGGCAAGCACACTCCACAGGTGGGACAAGCCGAATCTTCTCTATTAATTGCTTAGCGTGCCAGGGGGCTAATTTGTTTTGGTTAGTCGATAGGGTCAACTGCTTTAAAAACACATATTACAAGACTACCACAAGATTGGATTACATTATTTAAATAAATACAGGGCAATTTGTCAATGTCACGTTAGAGGAGCTGCACTCCCCCCCTTGTTCTCATTCCCTCGATTCCCTCTGGCTTCACGCCCCTCTGGCCAACAACAGGAAATGGTAATCTTGATTGCATTAACCTCTGTTAAAGCATGCTGACCTGTATTCTCTGCCTGGCTACAGATAATGTTCCCCGAGCCTCATTTATCAATCGCCAGCATGAGCATGTTTGATTCTTAACTTCCTGATATGCACTGAGTGACAGGAGATACAGCAACATGGTCATTTCGATTTTGTTTTGGAGTATAAGACAGCAGACTGAAGTTAGTTTTGTAAATATTACATTCTGTCAGTTATATCTGTGCTATGCTTAAAGAAACAACAGGCATAATTGATTAAAGCCATGCAGTAATGACATTATCAGTATAACTCAGAATGGGATTATGACCTTTAACTACATAAAGCTGACATTTTTCACAAAAAAAGGAATTTCAGCCTTTCAAAGCTCTCTGTTGTATTAAACAGTTGCACAAGGTCAATGTATTACATTAACATTATAGTGTTGATAATTACTCACAAGCAAATGCTTTTGAAAATAAATGATTGATTTATTTTTTTAATGAGTGCATTTTTTTTTTATTTTTGTACCAGTTTCACATTCTGAAGATTTTCATTTTTCACAACTTTGTCAGTGTGAAGTTGAAGAAATATACTAAATATTCTGATATTTGCTTCTTTTGGAATGTGTTGAGAGGGAGAGTCTGCAAAGAAAAGAAGAAAAGAAGAGTTTACAAATGTATTTAATTTCTTTCTTCCTGGGGTTTAAATTCCCTATCCAGATATTTTCCTTGGCAAAGTAGCTGATCCACAGAATTGAAGCTTTTTGTAAATCAGAAAAAGAACATACATTCATATATAATTTTTTTTTTACTTTTTTGGATGTTATTGATCAGTACATCAACCCTGAAAATGTTTTTAAACTATCTTAGAAAAATATTTGATATCAAAAATTCTTGTTTAACATTTGATTAACACAGCAATGCACATTTTATAGAGCAATGCTAGAAAATGTCTGAAAGATATTAAAATCCATAAGGTGACAGTCCAAGTTTTACATCAGGCAAGAAATCCAGACGATTAATATGAATCCAATCTATTTTACAAATAACCCTGTAGACAGCAGTGTAATTACTACAGACAATCAATTACAAAGCTTTACTCCTATTCAAGAGAATGACTTAATTTCATTTATTTCCTCATCAAAATCATCAACCTGCATTCTCGATCCCTTGCCTAAAAGTTTCCTCAAACAGATTATTCCAGAGGTAATTGAACCTCTTTTAAAAATAATAAACTCTTCCATTAGCACTGGTTATGTACCTAAATCCTTCAAAATGGCCCTTATCAACCCCCTAATTAAGAAACCTTAAGTTGACCCATGTCAGCTGTCCAACTACAGGCCAATATCAAACCTCCCCTTTATATCCAGAATTTTAGAAAAGGTTGTAGCACAGCAGTTATGCTCACATCTACTTAGGAATAACATTTTTGAAATGTATCAGTCAGGATTTAGGCCCCATCATAGCACAGAGACGGCTCTAATTAAGGTGGTAAATGACCTGTTATTGGCCTCTGATCAGGGTTTTGTCTCTTTACTTGTTTTGCTCGACCTTAGTGCAGCTTTTAACACCATTGATCATACTATACTGATTGCTAGACATGATAAAGTTGTTGGAATAAAGGGAACAGCTCTCTCCTGGATTAGGTCTTTTTTGACTGATCGCTATCAGTTTGTTGATGTAAATGGTGAGTTCTCCACACTCTCTGAGGTAAAGTTTGGTGTTCTGCAAGGATCTGTCTTAGGTCCACTGCTTTTCTCTTTATATATGCTGCCTCTGGGTGAAATTATACATAAACATGGTATTCGCTTCCATTGCTATGCTGATGATACACAGCTGTATATTTCAGCAAAGCCAGATGAAAGAGATTAGCTTAACAATGTTGAGGAGTGTGTAAATACATTAGACAGTGGATGCTCGATAACTTTCTTCTGCTCAACTCAGATAGGGCGGAAGTACTTTTACTAGTACCACATGCAGCTAGAAGCAAACTTTCTGATTACGTAGAATCTCTGGATGGTGTTTCTGTTTCAGCGTGTACAGCAGTCAAAGACCTTGGTGTTTATCATTGACCCTAGTCTTTCCTTTGGGGTTTATGTGAATAATATTACCAGGATAGTCTTCTTTCACCTTAGAAATATTGCTAAAATGAGAAATATGATGTCGTTACAGGATGCAGAAAAACTAGTTCATGCTTTTGTTACATCTAGATTAGACTACTGTAACGCTTTACTGTTTGGGTGTTCGAGTAAATGCATAAATAAGCTTCAGTTAGTTTAGAATGCAGCAGCAAGAGTCCTCACTAGATCTAGAAAATATGACCACATCACCCCTGTTTTATTTAGTCTACACTGGCTCCCAATCAAATCTCGCATTAACTTTCTTTCGGCTTCTCCCATTAGGGGTCGCCACAGCGGATCATCCGCATATTTAATTTGGCACATGTTTTTACGCTGAATGCCCTTCCTAACGCAACCCTCCCCATTCATCCGGGCTTGGGACCGGCACCGAAAGTGGCTGGGGTTGGTTCCCTGACCGGGGATTAAACCCGGGCCGCAGCGGTGAAAGCACCGCATCCTAACCACTAGACCACCAGGGAACCTCTATATGGTGGTTGTTTAGTCTGGAAAAATTGATTAGATAACACAATTTTTTATTATTTGGTATTGATATATTAATATGTGAGGTCCAGTTACGAGCACGACACTAAAACAGTTAGTAGTAATGGCTACTTTTTTACTGCAGTACATGTTAGAGCCCTTTACTGTAACTTGAGGATGGGTTCCCTCTTAAGTCTGGTTCCTCTTAAGGTTTCTTCCTTATGCCACCTCGGGCAGTTTTTCCTTGCCACAGTCGCCACCGGCTTGCTCATCAGGGACAAACTTACTTAGAAAGAACATATTCATTTTTTATCATCACATTATCTGTGTAAAGTAAAGAATTGATTTAAAAACAAGTCAAATCTTTTTATTGGTAATAACCGTCTATGAACATTATGTGCCAAATAAAGCTCTTTGTAATTTTTTTTCCATTATTTTGCAAGTTATTGTTTTAAAAAACATGGCAATTAAAACATTACATCTGTTATTTGTAGTTTAAAATGCAACTGGACTACCAGCACAACTGAAAAACATTCATTTGAATGCTCCTATGCACAGTAGATACAGTAAATACACCACTTACAAAGGCTAAGATGAATTGTGGTCACAAAATTGACACAGATATTTACTTACCTAATATTAGGTATTATTAGTTTTATTAGTTATTAGTAGTATTATTAGTTAGTGCATAAATTAACCTAGAGAAAAGCAAATATATTTAGCATACAGAATATTTCATATTTCAAATAATTGTAATTTTAATGTATTTCTTTATTGCACTGTTGTATCATACAGTTTAAAACAAATCAAACAACAGTTGGTTCAATAAAAATATATGATCAACATGGCAAAAAGAAAAAGAAAGAAAAAAGTTTTTTTCTGTTGTCTGTTCTCACTAAGGATGGGAAGTAACGAAGAACAAATTCTTTGCTACTGTACTTAAGTAGATTTTTCTGGTATCAATACTTCACTATTTATTTTTTGGACAACTTTTTACTTTCACGCATTACATTTTGTACACAAATATCTCTACTTTCTACTTTTTATAAACCAGGCTCAATACTTTAGTTTTAATCTGTTTGGTGACATGATCAATATTTTTTCTTCTAATTGTGCATCATTTTTCGCCCATCAACTGATTTCTTGTTATTAAGCAACTTTTTCAACCTACCACTGCCGTATCAAATCCTGGCCATGATGCACCACAGACACAGGCTAGCCTACGAAGCTAACAATAAGCAAGGCAGAAGGCAACAAGAAGTATGGCTAATGTGGTCGAGACAGAGGGAGTCAGCAACGTAAAAATGTCTGAGAACAGAGAGATTCCTGATCACCATCATTTTTTCTGCTTGCATTGTATATGGTGGTTGTTTACAACAACTTTTTTTCGGCTTCTCCCGTTAGGGGTCGCCGCAGCGGATCCTCCGCCTGTTTGATTTGGCACATGTTTTTACGCTGGATGCTCTTCCTAATGCAACCCTCCCCAATTTATCCCGGCTTGGGACCGGCACTGAAAGTGGCTGGGGTTGGTTCCCTGACCGGGGAACCTCTATATGGTGGTTGTTTAGTCTGAAAAAATTTATTAGATAACACAATTTTTTATTATTTGGTATTAATATATTAATATGTGAGGTCCAGTTATGAGCACGACACTAAAACAGTTAGTAGTAATGGCTACTTTTTTACTGAAGCTGTAGTGTTTTCCTAACAAGGTTAATGGCATACAAATGTAAGGATTATAATTTTGACATAATTAATAAGGACAGTTTCTGTACATGACACTTTCTGTCTCTTGATATATTCACACCAATATAATTTACACATCCGGCAGTGACAATAATGCCTAAAATATACTGTAATATTTGCATAATTTTTGTACTCACGATATACAATCACAGAGGTCATATTTGCTATGTGGTGCTTTAGTAACAAACCCATACTGAGAGATGGGGATGTACAAAAGTCACTGTGTGTACATCTATAAGAGAAACATTTAAAATAAATAATCTGAGTATACAGTGCTGATCAAATAATTTTACCAAGTAAAGTCTCTCAAAACCCTAATTCTCTCAGATGCTATACATACAGCTGCTAAGGTACACTGACTAACATATTACCACAAGGTCCCAATATACCCAGTGTACTGCTAAACCATGGCTTTGCCATACACATTTTTTTGTTAAACAAAAAAATGTAAATCACTACAGCCCTGATATACCGTTTATATGTAAAAAATAAACTGGAAGATTACTCTTACATTATAGTCCATGAATGCCCTTAGAAGACACAGTGTTCTCATAAAACAGGTCTCAGCCATTCACACTACATGCAGATTTATTAGATATATTAAGAGCTGAATATAATTTTACAACTGCAAATTAGTGTATATTACTGGTGCTAATCGCCAACACCTGTCGCACGTTATCTTTCCCCTTTATAAGTTACGGTTCTGACCTCACTTGCTGAAGGATCTACTAAGTTACTACAGTGATCTACCGGACTCTTGACCGCCAGCATTCCCCGTTGGTTCAGGCTCCTTGTCCCGAATGCAAAGGATTATACTCACTTTGTAGATTATACCCGCTTTACGGATTATACCCACTATACGGAATGTACCTGCATTCTGAATTACCCCCGAGTTACGGTTGGTAACTCTCCCAGACTCGTGTGTGTGTGTGTGTGTGTGTGTGTGTGTGTGCTTAACGTTAAATAAGTTACTCTTGCTTCCTACGCGTGGTCACTGCCATGACAGAAGATCCAACCAAAATCCTTACCTTCTGCATTTCTCTTGTCTGAGGAGGCTCTTTCATGAGCCAGTAAATTGTGGAGTGCAAACGGGAGCAATTTTGGCTCATATGCCAAATTCATCGGGCAATTCACGGGGAGGTATGGGATGATAACTGCGGACCTCCACTACAGTCCCCACCGCTCTGGGAAGATCCGGACCTGAATACCGATGACAGGAGGCGCCAACCCAAGCTCCAGTCTCCAAGCTGGGGGTGCCACTCAGTTCTTGAGTCCCGCTGGGGGTGTTGCCTCACCAGAGACAGTTACCAGGAGCCACGAAGTCGTCTTACTACCGCCAGGCCAAAAGGAGTGTTCTGCTAAACATGCCGCTCTGCTCCAGTGTTCCGTTGAGGATGCCGCTTTGCTCCAGAGTTTTGCTGAGTGCGCTGCTCTGCTACAGTGTTCTGCCGAGGACACTGCCACGCTCCCGTGTTCTGCCAAGGATGCCGCTCCATTGCAGAGTTCCGCCGAGTGCGCTGCTCCGCCCCAGGGCAACAAAAAGGATGGCAAGCCACCGCCAGGCTGCGATGAGGACGTCAAACTACAAGGGCCCTTCGGAAGCCCCATCGAACTTTACAGTTCCTCAGAGGGCGTCGCTCTGCTCCAGACCTCCGCAGAAGGCATTGCTCCACTTCAGGCCCCCGCAGGAAACGTCGCTCCGCCTCAGTCCCTGTCCGACCTCAAGGATGTTTCAGCCAGGGGCAGTTTGCAGCATGCTCCGCAGTTCCCGCCACTGGCACCCGACCTTCCTCTGTTCCTTGGTGGTGCAGGCTTGTCCAGGACTTCCCTCTTCCTAGCCTCCTCCTTCAGGCCGATTCCAAAATAGCCTAAAAATATTTAAAGTGGATGTATTACACTGTACCATAATTTGATTTTAGTTGGCCATATTTGTAATCTTCATCTGAAAAATTGGAAATATAAATAGACAAGAGTAGCATGTAATCTGTTATATCTACATGTATAAGCACAGCCTCAATAATGCCTTGCTTCTCCAAGGCCAATCAGAATCATTGTGTGATCTCTTTTCCAGGTTTAATGATCCTAGTTTCAAATAAACACAGATGAGACATTCACTCTACACTGATAGTTTTCAATTTACTTTTTGTACTGATATATGTATCATAGACAAGTCCCCTAAGGGAACCACCTTCTAGAGTAGCTGGAGCATGAAATAAATGTAAAAAAAATTTAAATGCAAAAACAAACTTTTTAAAGCCTACACATTATCATGTTTTCATTAAATGCATTATATACAGATTATACGACATTATAAACACATAACAGTCTTCCATTAAATCGGAATTCAAACATGAATACTTTTAGGGCATCATAATATAATCGCTGTCGCTGATCACTTTCAAATTTGTTTATTAGTTGTTCTCTATATTTAAAAAAAAAATCTATTAATTCTGCTTTATTCCTGACTACTGTATTGCTTATAAAATAAAGAGTATCAGGGGTTATTTACACCCTCACAGTTCACCCTCACAGTGTTCACACACTGTACCATCATCTCTATCTCACACCCAGATCCTCACCACTGCTCCAAACTGAGCCATGTTTTATTAATTAACAACAAGGAATTGAATTCTTAGAAATATTTTAATAGTCTATTAATTAAGTTAATGAAGTTAATTATCATACCTGGCTTTTAGAGCTGGATAATGGAGGTTCAATGTGTTGACAAACTGCATATAGTAAAACTTTGCTCATAAAAGGAACATGTAGAATTACTGAAATAGATCTCAACCAATCAAAGCCTTAAAATGGGTGCTATAAGAAATTCCAAATTAACAGTGTTAAATCAGTTTCAGATGTTTGTGGTGTAACTGGACATCAAGTTAAAAAACTAATTTCAGCTCCTCTATTATAGATAAATGCAACCACAGTTCAGGAATTACGAGGACACCTGTCCTGTCCCTAGTACCCACACCGACACACACACACACACACACACACACACACACACACACACACACACACACACACACACACACACACACACACACAAACAAAATTGGTTTAATGATTTCTATCCAAATTAAAAGCATTTACAATCAATTCATATATGGAATTTGGTGATCCAGAGTTTCAGATACACTATTACTGTATTTCTATCACAGTACAAAACAATAGTATTACAATGAATATAAAAGTAATTTAGTAATTATTTAAATAAAACTTTTTAATTTTATTTTAGATCACTTTCTTTTCACTTTAAAATATTGTGCCTCAAAGTTTTTTCAACTTGATAAAGTTGGACAAAATCTATTTAAGTTTATCTTGACCTGGATATTGCCCCCATATGCATATTCCAGTCTGGCCACAGTTCCTGTTTGTACATGGCACCTGTCCTCACAAGTGAGCTTTTGGATATTTCACCTGAGAGTTTGTCCTGATACCCCTGAGTATTAGACCAGACTAAAGTAAACTTTCACAAGTCGCTAGAGAGGAAGGAGGTCTGAGGGAGAGTGAAGGATTTGATGTAGACTTTCCCGACAAAGGGATATTCAATCTGCTCTGCTGAGCTGTAGCCAATCCCTCTCTAGCTTGTTTTGCTTTTCCAGATGAAAGGGTAACCAGAGAAGCTGACAAGAACTTTCTTTTGCTCACCTCCTGCTTGTGCCCAGGAACTGGCACAAAGACATGTTGTTGTTGGGGTGTATTTTAACCTCGCTGTTTCTTTTTCATTTAGCAATTTCCCCTTTGGGAGTAATCAATTGACAGCGATCCAAAAATACAATACAGATGTGCCTCTTATTTGATCCACTCTCAACTTCATGAATATTATGTATTCATGATTATATTATAATTCATTTTAACCCAATGAAACTCACTAAACTATGTGTGGAAATGGAACAATAACTGTGAATTCAAAGCATGTGTTGATGTTTACTGGCAGTTCATGAATATACTTTTACAAATGGTATTTTTAGTTTCTAATTTAAATGAGCATGCCATTACATATTACTGGAATTTTAAGAACATCAAATTACCATCAGGGATATGTTTTAAGTTATAGATTCTTCTCTGTACATGTGCACACACATGCTGAAAACTTTACAAAAGATGATGATGTGGATTACTATTGACAATTAGTTTTGTTCCCTGGACCTTTCTCAAAAAAGAAAAATTTTCAAGGTTCAGCATAGTTTCTAAGTGATGAGGAATGCTAATCGTTGTTAACACAACCAGAATTACATAAATAATCTACGGTTTTATTTCAATTCTCCAAAATGCCAGAGCGTGGTGATTTACAGTAACACTTGTATAACCAACTCCTCCTAGGACTGACCAGAAGTGCATTTAGATATGATTACTGCGCTATCCCCACTGAAAGGGGCTTATAGATTTTAAAATAGGTGCATGGTAATGCTCACGAAGCAATGGCACAGACATAGCAGCACAGCTAGGCATAGCAAGGATTGTTTAGGTAGTTCTGCTTTATAGAATAGAGTCATGAAAGCAATTTGTATGACCTCTGGATTTGGCCACAGGGTGACTGCTGCATCATCAAGGCAATAGTGTATGGATTTATCACTGTAGGTTTGCAGCTCAATTACTTTTCTTGATTAAGTAAATGCTATCAAGCCTTTAAAGAAATCTATTTGTATATATTAATTTGAAAACCTCTATGGGCTTGTAAGGTGAGAATCTAATAAGCCACTCAGTGACTCTAGAACAAGAGTGAGGTCCCAGGTATTAATCTTGAAAAATGCCATATTTAATAGTGAAGTAGCGCCTACATTTACTTGTCTAGCCAATAGTACATATGTTTTGCCAAGCAATACCAAAACATACCATCAGTCTTAGAAGTAAATATTTTTGAGTGGGAGACTACCAAGGCATATCATCCATTGGAATGAGCCACATAGAGATACTTTCTGATGGGGTATAATCCAGAAGAAGAAAGCCACTGGATGGACCTCAGGCATAAGCAAGACTCTGTGATATGTAGTTTTCATACCAGACCAAGAGCCCCATCTGACCATGTGCCACCCCGGTGGTTGATATACATTACATTAATTACAAATAAATTTGTGACACTGTGTATAATGTAAATAAAAACAGAATACAATGAATTGCAAATCAAAAGTTTTAAAAAATATGACATTTTAAATGAAATGATAAGGTAATTTAAGGTGCAATAAGGAAACTTGGAAAAGGAATTATTGTCCAAATTGTCTAAATTGTGTCTGATACAGGACTTGACTAGCTGGTCAAGAGACCTGGATCTTCTTTCTTGTATTTTAATTTCATAATGTGGCAAATGCTTTCTGTTGGTTAAAAAAAGCTGATCTGCAGGTAGGCCAGTCAAGTACCTGGATTCTTATAATACAAAGCTATGCTGTTGTAATTCATGCAGTGGTAAAATATACTCTAAACATGTATATACCTATCAGCATTGATTGGGCATTTCCAGATGTGCAAGCTGACCATGCCATAGGCACTAATGCACCACCATACCATCAGAAATGCATGCTATTGAACAGAGTGCCAAAAAGAAGCCAATCAATTCATTTTACCATATTTAGGGAACAGTTCTTTTTTCTGAACTCATGCACTGATTTTCATTACAATCTGAATCAAGTATGTTTTTGATGGAGTGCCACCTGAGGGTCGGAGGATCATGGGCATCCAACATTGATTCCCCCGACCCCCCCCCCCCCCCCCCTGCCTCCTTTGCACACAGAGATTCCTGCAGATTCTTGGAATCTTTTAATGAGATCATATACTGTAGATGATTCGATTTTCAGTCTTCACAATTCTATTATGAAAACCATTATTCTGAAATTGTTTCAAAATGTGTAGTTTCAAAATGTGTGTTGTTTTTTGCAGATTGGTTAACCTCAGCCCATCTTTACTGCTGCTAGACTGTGCTTCCCTAAGATAATCATTCATTACCCAATTGTGTTCCTGATCTGTTGCCAATGAACTTAATTAGTTATAAAGTGTTTCTCCTGCTTTATATTTTTAGTAACACTTAATTTTACAGCCTTTTGTAGCCCTGCCTCAATTTTTTTGAGACCTTATTTTTTGCTTAAAATGGTACATTACCTCAAATGAAACATTTGGTATGTTTTTGCTTTTTTTTTTTTTTTTACATTTGTAGTTGGGGTTTTGTTTGACTATCACACATCTCCATTTTTCTTCCAATTCTAGAACTGTCAGTGCTCTCTAACTGAAGTATGCATTACATTTATTTTGGAATGTGCTGTTTTGAACATTTACTGTTCATTTAGACCTGATTGGTTAATTAGTCAGTAAGCTGGGTCATTGTAATTTAGAGCACACCATGCCATCAGTATTAATTTTTGCTTGTCTCAAAATTCTGAAACCTGTTTTTTTCTTACATAAGTCATCTTTCGATACAGGACCAATAAAAGAGTCCTTGTATTTTGGCCTGTGTGAATGACTGCTGGGAGTGCAGTTTTAATCACATAAATCAATTTTATTATTTTTCTGCTGACTAAAATCTAATGTTTCTAATCTAATGTAAGTAGCAACATTTTCATTCTGTTGCCTGTGAATATCAAGAAACTTAAATACATTTTAGTCAAAACAAAAAGTAATGCTTACTGCTTGAAAAGCATGTGTGGGTTGTGTGTGTTGCACCTCATCAGATCCACTGAAGTTAATATTGTGGGAATCTGCACTAATCCAATTTACCACAAAGCCCACCATTCCAAGTGAAAAGATAGAATACCAAATGAAAGAAAATCATGTTTATGATAAAACTCTGCATAAACCTTTTTTTAAGGTAAAAAAAACTCTTGACACAGAAAGTATGCTCTCAATAACTAAATAATAATGATTAATATGTTACATGTATCAACAGTAATCCAGAACATCACATAATGAAGGAAAAATTGGATGCAATGCATAGTTTATTAATAGTAAAAACATTCAAACATAAAGACAAAAAACTAGATGAAACAGTGAACAATAAAACACTGAGGCAAAGGATCATGCTAAACACCTGAATAACCAGTAACATAGACAATAAAAAAAAAGTATTGTATAAAAAAGAGACAGGGGCGCAATACTGAGGATGAAGCTGCCAGGCAGGAGAAAAAGAGGAAGGCCAAGGAGGAGGTTGTCCATGTGGGGAGGGAAGACATGCAAGTGGTTGTTTTAAAAGAGGCAGATGTAGAGGACAGAGTGATTTGGAGACAGATGATCAGACGAAGAAAAAAGACCAGACGTACCAGACAAAATATCTTGAAACTTGTATGAGTTGGATGCACAAATGCAATGAAGAGCTGGCAGTGGTCACAACAACAACCCAAAGAAGTGAATCTTATCCACATAAATAAGTTGTAGTGTAGCATTCTAGGTGAAGAATACAAGTGAAGCAACAATCATCACATTGTAAACCCATAGGCAACAAAGTTCAGGGTAACGCCCAAAGGGGGAGTGACAATCTCAGCAATGACTGAAAGAAGGGAGATGGCAAGAGGAGGAAGTGAGGTGCACGACAAAGTACAAGTGGGAGGAGCAATGTCCTCAGTGGAGCAAAAAGGCAGTGCAATGCACACAAACAAGTAAGCAGTCAGAATGATATCCACAGCTAATTATGAATGCAGATTCAATTCAATTCAATTTTTTTTATTTGTATAGCACTTTTAACAGTGAACATTGTCTCAAAGCACCTTTACACAAAAAATGTGGTGATAAAGAATGAATAAGATGGTATGTTTGTCCGAGCCAGTGGTGACTGTGAAAAGGAAAAACTCCCTAAGGAAGAAACCTTGAGAGGAACCAGACTCAAGAGGGAACCCATCTTCTAGGTGGCACTGAATGTACATTTTTTACAGATAAATGATGGTGAGGTGTGCAGTGATTAGATGCAAACTGTAGTCCTGAGTAGTGTAGCAGACTGTTCACATTAACTACAGTCCAAATTAAAATCCAAATCCTCAAAGCTCCTGTTCTTATTTCGTAAATTCATGGATCCCCAGGCCGTTGATGAGAAACCATCCGCAGCTGCAGAGAATGGCCTCCAATCTAAGAGAACATCATCCAGAGGCAGGCCAGGACAAAGTGGAGAGGAAAGGAAAGGAAAGGAAAGGAAAGGAAAGGAGAGGAGAGGAGAGGAGAGGAGAGGAGAGGAGAGGAGAGGAGAGGAGAGAGAGAGATAGATAGAGAGAGAGAGAGAGAGAGAGAGAGAGAGAGAGAGAGAGAGAGAGAGAGAGAGAGAGAGAGAGAGAGAGAGAGAGAACTAGTTTTGCTGCATCCTGTACATCATATTTTTAATTTAAGCAAAATTTTCAAGGTGAAAGAAGGTGGTCCTGGTAATATTATTCACATGAGCCTCAAAGGAAAGACTAGGTTAAATAATCACATCAAGGTCTTTGACTGCTGTACATACTGAGACAGAAACATTATCCAGAGATGCTTCTGTACGTAATCGGAAAGTTTACTTCTAGCTGCATGTGGTTCTAGTAAAAGTACTTCCATCTTATTTGAGTTGAGCAGAAGGAAGCTATTAAACTCCAATGTCTAATGTATTTACACACTCCTCAACATTTTTAATCTGATCTCTCTCATTTGGCTTTGCTGAAATATACAACTGTGTATCATTAGCATAGCAATGGAAGCGAATACCATGTCTATGGATAATTTCACCCAGGCCACTAACAAGGGTCAAGGTCAGGTTTCTAAATTAGGGGGTTGATAACCAGTTTGAAGGATTTAGGTTCATAACCAGTGCTAAAGATAGAGTTTATTATTTTTAGAACAGGTTCAATTACTTCTGGAATTATCTTTTTGAAAAAAAAAACTTGTAGGCAAGGGATCGAGAATACAAGCTGATGATTTTGATGAGGAAATAAATTAAATTAAGTCATTCTCTTGAATAGGAATAAAACTTTGTAATTGATTGTCTGTTATAATTACTGTGCTACCTATAGTTTATTTATAAAATAGTTTGGATTTATATTAATTGTCTGGATTCTTTGCCTGATATTTTCTTTATTCTACTTTATTATTAAAATAGTTCATGAAATCATTACTACCTATTGATTGTGTGCATGTTAGTGCAGTGCTTTGATCTTCTGTTATTTTGCTATCGTGCTGAATAGAAATATAGGATCATGCTTGTTATTTTCTTTGAGAGTAAAAAAATATGCTGATCTAGCAGCACTAAGAACTTTTCTATAACTCAAGATGCTCTCCTTCCATGCTATTTGAAATACTGTCAATTTGTTTTGACGCCATTTACGTTCTAATTTCTGAGTGGTCTGTGTTAAGGTGTGCATATGATCATTATACCACGGTGATCATTATACCACATACCATGATCAATATCATTTTGGTTTTTCAGACAGGTATCTAATTAATGTCTACCATTAACATGGTAACGTGGTGAGGTACTAATGCAATGACTGAGGCAGATATTAAAAGAAAGCCTTGCCCTTAAAATTGCTCCAAATATCTATAAAGCCCACATTGTTTGTACAGCACCACTCGGACATCCACAGTTCAGCGACCATAATCTTACACACCTCTATAATGTTACACTTATATGCCTTTGACAGTCAGAGGTTACTATCATTAGCTCCTGTGTGAAAAACTGTCTTCACTACCTTAGTTAACTTTTTGGAATGCTGGATAGAGTTTTGTGCACACTCTGCCTTAAGAAAAGAAATAATTATTTGCAGAACACTTGATGGTAAACGCAGTACTGGGTAGGAAGCACTCTATTTTTCAAGGTTTTTTGATCGTCTCTCTCTCTCTCACTCTCTCTCGCTCTTTCTCTCTCTCTCTATCTATCTATATATATACACAGACAGACAGACAGACAGACAGACCTTTATTGTCACTGCATAGTAGAGGTACACAGCAACGAAATTCAGTTTAGCATCTACCAGAAGTACAAATAGTAGCAATTGTGCAAAGTGCAAATAAATATTTAAGTATATGTGCAGTATGTAAATATAAGCCAAAATAGTTGGGACACTGAACAAATTGTGAATAAAAACAGAATGCAATCATTTGGAAGTTTAAAATTTCAATATTTTATTTAGAATACAACATAGATGACATATCAAATGTTTAGACTGAGAAAATGTATCATTTTAAGGGAAAAATAGGTTGATTTTAAATTTCATGGCATCAACACATCTCAAAATAGTTGAGACAAGGCCCATGGCATCCCCTCTTCTTTTTGTAACAGTCTGCAAACATCTGGGGACTGAGGAGACAAGTTGCTCAAGTTTAGGAATAGGAATGTTGTCCCATTCTTGTCTGATACAGGCTTCTAGTTGCTCAACTGTCTTAGGTCTTCTTTGTCGCATCTTCCTCTTTATGATGCGCCAAATGTTTTCTATGGGTGAAAGATCCGGACTGCAGGCTGGCCATTTGAGTACCCGGATCCTATGTGGTCTGGCATTGTCATGTTGGAAAATGCAAGGCCTTCCCTGAAATAGATGATGTCTGGATAGGAGCATATGTTGTTCTAGAACTTGGATATACCTTTCAGCATTGATGGTGCCTTTCCAGATGTGTAAGCTGCCCATGCCACACGCACTCATGCAACCCCATACCATCAGAGATGCAGGCTTCTGAACTGAGCACTGAAAACAACTTGGGTTGTCCTTATCCTCTTTAGTCCGGATGACATGGAGTCCCAGTTTTCCAAAATAACTTAAAATTTTTATTCGTCTGACCACAGAACAGTTTTCCACTTTGCCACAGTCCATTTAAAATGAGCCTTGGCCCAGAGAAAACGCCTGAGCTTCTCTATCATGTTTAGATATGGCTTCTTTTTTGACCTATAGAGTTTTAGCCGGCAAAGGCGAATGGCACGGTGGATTGTGTTCACCGACAATGTTTTCTGGAAGTATTACTGGGCCCATATTGTGATTTCCATTACAGTAGCATTCCTGTATGTGATGCAGTGCCATCTAAGGGCCCAAAGATCACAGGTATCCAGTATGGTTTTCTGGCCTTGACCTTACGTACAGAGATTGTTCCAGATTCTCTGAATCTTGGGATGATATTATGCACTGTAGATGATGATAACTTCAAACTCTTTGCAATTTTTCTCTGAGAAACTCCTTTCTGATATAGCTCCACTATTTTTCGCCACAGCATTGGGGGAATTGGTGATCCTCTACCCATCTTGACTTCTGAGAGACACTGCCACTCTGAGAGGCTCCTTTTATACCCAATCATGTTGCCAATTGACCTAATAAGTTGCAAATTGGTCTTCCAGCTGTTCCTTATATGTACATTTAACTTGTCCATCCTCTTATTGCTACTTGTCCCAACTTTTTTGGAATTTGTAGCTCTTATGAAATCCAAAGTCTCACTTTAAACATGTGATATTTTATCTATACTCTATTGTGAATAAAATAAAAAAGTTTGAGATTTGTAAATTATTCCTTTTTTATTCACAATTTGTACAGTGTCCCAGCTGTTTTGGAATTGGGGTTTTTTATATACAGTGAGGAAAATAAGTATTTGAACACCCTGCTATTTTGCAAGTTCTTCCACTTAGAAATCATGGAGGGGTCTGAAATTGTCTGAAAAGACATAATCTAAAAAAAAAATCCAGAAATCACAATGTATGATTTTTTGACTATTTATTTGTATGATACAGCTGCACATCCCTGTGGGATGCCGATGTTCAGAATAAGGGTCGAGAAAACATGTTGCCCAACCTAACAAATTAAGGTCTGCAGGTGAGAAAGTCCAGAATCCATCTGCAAATGGAGGTGCAGATACCCAGGTCACTGAGCTTATTGATCAGTACAGTAGGAAGGACTGTATTGAACGCAGAACTAAAGTCAATGAACAGCATTCTGATGTAGGTGTTGTTTTTATTCAGGTGGGTGAGGGCTGAATGAAGAGCCGTGGAAACTGCATCCTCTGCCGACCTGTTTGGGTAATATGCAAACTGGTGTGAGTACAGTGTAGGTGGTAGGCCCGCAGTGAGGTGATTCAGCACCAGTTTCCCAAAGCACTTCATAATAATAAGGTTGCGTGCAACTGGGCAAAAATCATTCAGGCATTTGGCAGCTGAATGCTTAGGCACTGGATGCTTAGTATGATGGTTGTAGTCTTCAGGCATGTAGAAACCATGACTTGGGCTAGTGACAGGTTGAAAATGTCTGTAAAAAACCTGTGGCAGTTGTCTAGCGCATGCTCTGAGAACATGTCCCGGTATGCTGTCCGGACCAGCTGCCGTGTGTGCATCCACTCTGCTAAATGCTGAATAAACGTACGTTGTTGTGAGTGAAAGTGGACTGTAAGCAGTAGTAGAGTCAGTGGTTGAGGTGAAATTTCATATGCCTTGATCAAAATGAGCAAAAAAGTGATTGAGTTTGTTTGGTAGGAAGGCACTGCTGGTTGGTTGAGATTGTGGTGAGGTTTGCAGACTGTTGTTTGCTGATAGCTGCGTGTGGTTCCTGCATGGCTAGTTTAGCATCTGTGTCTGGTGGAATGTACACTGCAGTCACAACAATGGCTGAGAATTCTCTCGGTAAAGTAAAGGGCCTTTACTTAATCATCAAATACTCTAACTCAGTGGTCCCCAACCTTCTTTGCGCCATGGACTGGATTAATGTCGGACAATGATTTCATGGATCGGTTTAATGTTGTACAATATTTTTCATGGACCGGCCTTGAAGGTGTGGTGAATAAATACAACAAAATAAAATTATACAACCGGCATAAAAACTGGTATTTTCTAAATACAATAATAAACGTGAATCCACTGTGTTGTTTTTTGTTTATTTTGCTAGCTTGGGGGTTTCAATTTAGCGGTAATGTATTATGTGTTACCGGCCGGAGCAGCCCCTTTAAGAAGGTTGCGGATGTAGGTAAGATATGTGACTGAGGCAAGCATCTTGACATGCATCAAGAGTGAGTCATAGACAGATGCTATGATAATTCAGTTATTTTCCAAAATAAAACATCGTTCAGAATCAGATAATAAATAAAACATTCATTCTCTCCCGCTTATCCATAATTCGGGTCACGGGGGCAGCAGTCTAAGCAGGCCCCTGCCTTTGACTGCTGCCCAATCCTCACAGCACCGTCCCTTACGGTCCCTCCTGCAGGTGGTGAGCCCACGGGAAGGCGGCCCCACGTCACGGACCTTGATATTTCCCTCGTAAGGGACCCCGGGAGCATAGAGGGTTAAGGGCCTTGCTCAAGGGCCCAAGAGTGGCAGCTTGGCGATACCGGGGCTTGAACCCCAGACCTTCCGATCGGCAACCCAGCGCCTTAACCAATGGAGCCACCACTCCCCCCATACATAAAACAGAAATAATGTAAGTTATGTATTCTTCCTGTGCAGCTCGGTACCAATTGACCCACGGACCAGCCCGATTTCCAGAGGGAGTCCAAAGTTTGTTGAAAGTCCTCTCTGTAGTTGTAATTGATGTCTAGTAGTGTTTGTCAGCTGTATGAGATATGTGCAAGCCTGTTCTGAGTAAATAAACTTGCAGTTAGTGAAGAAATTACAACCGAGTCACGAAATCTGGAGAGACGATGGGCCTCGCATTGTGCGAGCGCTCCTGGACCTCCTGGTGTCCCCACATCTAGCTTACCCACCAGTGCCAACGTTTTACGAAGGGGTTTGGTGGGCAGTGTCAGAGTCTTAAGGGATGATGTGACACCTGGGAAGAGATAGCTGGCCAGTGTATACTTCAACCCGGGGCATACTTCCAGTCCCACTACATTGGGGACAACGAAGATTCGAACTAAAGAGGTGTGGTGAAAATGGCTTAAACCAGGACCTGGACACCTCGAAAGAAAGGCAGACCCCAACACGGAGGTTGTGACGTAGGTCGCAGAAAGTGCTAGCTTAGTAAAACCAGCTTTCCGCTTCGCCTCCTTCCCCCCCTCGAGGAGTGCTCTCTGCTCTCGCATAGACATGCAAGCAGAATGTGTGCCGTGCAATGAGCGTGGCGCAATATGCTCAAATCATGCACAGAATGTGCAAAGAATCTGCACCAAAAGAGCCAAAATATGCGCAGAATATGCACCAAATGTGCAGAGATATGCATAGAATGTGCGCAGAATGTCGGAAATCGATCTAACATGCTTTACCTCCAAGCAAGCCTCATTGGCCAGCCACAACCTCCATACCTTCTTAAAGCCTAGCTCACAAAGTGTGACAGAGTGGGCTCCTGCTCTCTTGATAGAAGAGATGGCCAAGAGGACCAGTCTTGACTGTGAGGAACCTTAAAGGCACCTAGGTCAGTGGCTCAAAGGGAGGCTCACTCAGCTTCCGGGCAAACATGTTTCCAACGGGACCCAGAGACTGCCCTGTTAGGGGGCATGATAAGCTGCAATGCCGGACACGTAAACCTTCAGGGTGAACGGAGTCAAACCTTGAAGGAATTCCAGAACTGAGCCAACCAGGCAAGTAACTGGATTTAAGTGGTTGTGTTCGCACCAAACTATTAACAAGCACCACCTCACGGCGTACGACTTTATCGAGAAGGGAGTTCTGGATTGGAAGATGGTCTCTACCACCTTGGTGGAGAGACCAGCTTCCACAGCTCTGGGCGGGGGTGACATACTGTGAGAGAAGATCCCTCCTAGCAAGGGAAGGAGAGAAGGGCTACCAGGTCCACAAACCATGGCCTGCCTGGCCACTGTGGGGCCACCAGGAGACGGACGCAATCCTGGCAAACTCTCTCCAGAACTTCCGGAAGCAGCAAACAGAGGAAAAGGCGTGTAATAGAGAACCTCTTGATTGGCAAGCAGGTTCACCTGTACTCTGTAAAATCTCCCCTAAATTTGCTCCACCACCTCAGCATGGAGACGCCATTCCCCAGGCCTTGGCCCTTGTCTCAGGAGGGTGTCTGCTCCCTCGTTTAAGGAGCGCAGCTTCCCCTAGACCCACAAGAGGATCTAATGTGCCAACTTGTACAGGAGGTGAGATCACAGATCTCCCTAGTGGTTGATATAGGAAACCACTGACGTGTCGTTCGTATAAACCAACACAGGGTGGCCCATGAGGTCTAGAAGGAAATCCTTCAATGCTTGAAGCAAGGCCAGCATCTCTAGGCAAATGATATGCCATGTGTGATGGGGCCTTCCCCAGAGACTTCAGGCAGAGCGGCCACTCATGACCGCTCCCCAGCCCGTAAGGGATGCCAAATAGTCTCTTAAGGGAATCAATCTCTAGAGACTGACCTCTGGTGTGCCAAGAGCCGGAGCTACACTCTGGTGCATCTATAGGGGCCTCCGGAAAGGTGGTGAACCCTCCAAGTCTGCTGTGGTACCGGGTGGAAATGGGAAGGGCAATCACTGTCCTGACCTGATTCAGGGTCAGCATCTTGAACCTGAGTCTTAAAGGTAAGCAGTTCAGCTGACATAGATCAGTCTCCATCCTTTTTGGGAACTATGAAGTACCGGCTGTAGAACCCGGACTTTCTGTCTAACGGAGGGACCACCTCGATTGCCTCCTTTCTCAAGAGAGCAGCCCAATGAGAGTGAGGCGGGAGATACCAGGTGCCTGACACAAGAGTGGCTATGAATTGGCTAATAGCCCTAGAGGTCTCTTTAGATCCCCTGACAGCTAAGTCTGTGGCAGAGTGAAGCTCTGTCTTTCTAACCGCCTGAAGTTTCTCCCACGTCTAGCTCCCATAGTGGGTCAGCCTGATAGGGCTGAAGCACAGCCATGGTGTGCAGACAGCCTGCGACTTGACCTGATGAGGAATAAGTCTTGCCCACCGCACTCAAATATAGTGACACCTTGAGACTAAAAAGGTGGGCAGAGTAGGGTGAATCCAAGATCTGGACTTCTCAGTGTGCAGGTCTGAGAAATGGCATGGAACGCACAAAACCATCATCTGTAGGCTAAAGCTGATTTGTAGTTTGAAAAGTAACGTCTGCTTCATGAATACATGTTAGTGTGGATCTTCACCCATGAGAACAATGGAGCAGTAACTTGAGGCCCAGGCCACTGTAACAACTCACAGTGGGTAGATTTTATGAAAAAGGTATCAATAATCAAGTAAAAACAAATGTTTATTATTGTGCCTTTGTACGTTCCATGAGAAGGATAATTCAGCACAGAAGATGATGGGAGTAAGGTGCTCTAAAAAGAAGATAATCCATAGTTTGTCTTTATATACAGCCTTCAGGCTCTAGCTTTTTTATCCTGACCTGAGATGACATTACATAGCAAAATCCAAAGCCCTTCTTGATACAGCATATAGTGCTAGAAATTAACCACAGCATTCTGATAATTTATAAAAAATGTCTGAGCTGCCATGCTACCTTGGTTGTCCTCGCATGTATTTTTTATAGTACAGTATCTTTCATGTATATACAGTATATTATGCTTTCTGATGAGTTCACATAGAGAGGGGCCTAAACCATTCTGCCCACTTAAATGTCCATCGGCAGTCTGAATATTTCCTGATAATTTCTCTCAGCTCTGCAGTGATGAGATGGGCTTCACAGCATGGGAAGGTGCATGTGCGTGTGCTTATGTCTGCGTGCTGTGTTTAAATGGAACTTTCATTCCCTGCTGAGATATGGAAATCTGACAGTTCTGAACCCCCATCCACACAGCTGCTCGGATTCTGCTTCACTTCGGATGGCCATTAATGTCCCTGCCAGCCAATCAATACCCTCCTCCAAGCAATTTGTCTCTCCAAAATTACCTGACTGAACAAAGTTGTGTATTTTTCTCTGATCACCCTCACCTCTGCAATTAGAATGATTGTCATCATCATATCTCTCTTAGACAGTGTCTCACACACACTTGCACATATACAAGCTGGCAAAGGGCCGGCAGAGTACTTTGAGTTGCCAATGCTCTTTCATTGGGATGGTGTTACTTTGCATCTGTAAACCATTAGCTCTTGTTTAATGACACACCCATCCTTACCACCCCATCTAAATGCAGAATATTTCAGAGAATAACATGCACACAATTGCAAACTTGCATTTTTATTTCTTTGCTTGTGGCATGTTTATGCAATCATGTAAAAAAACAAAACAAAAAAATCCCATGGCCAGCCATTTTGATGGTCAAAAATGTTGATGTGAGAGGCCAAAGGGCAGAGGGGGAGGATGATTTTAAAACACACTATGATAAACCATTGAACACTAGGGCTGCAATAACAAAAAACACATAAGGTTTCCCTTCGTCAATTGTACCATTTTGGTAAACCTAATCTAATTGTAGTAACATGATACATACATATGCACGGTTTTATTTATGTGTAACTATATATACCTTACTGTACATTCTGCCTAATATTTTACAATTGCGTATATATATATATATATATATATATATATATATATATATATATATATATATATATATATATATATATATATATAGAGCGGACTTGTTGATTCAGTTTGCACATTTTTTTTCAATGACCTTCAACTTCTTGTTCATTTACAACAGTGACTGCACATTTTTTTCAATGCCATTGCCTTAGAACTATTTACTTGTACTTTTCAATCTATCTATCTATGATGTCATTAGTTATTTGTGACTTAACCTATTTTAGGCAGCTATTCCACATGCAATAGGTAGTAGAATATTGCAATCAACACCTGCAATTTATCAATTTATTCTCTCAGTTGGCCTGATAGCAAGAGCTGAAATCTGTTGAGGACTATGTGTTGAGCTTTTGATGAATGAAAATGATTCTGCCAACTTAATTACACTGTAACCTCTCAATAAAACCAGGGCTGTTACATTGCGCAACTGGTAAATAATTGGGCATTGATTGATGGCTCTTTGGATCTAGCTGCTGAGGGCTGGGTAAATAATTATTTTGCCTTTGGCCTATGCTGTGTCTAATTTATGGATGGGACCCCTTCTTGACTGCCCAATGGACTGGGTGTGGGACATGTGACTTAGCAATTGTCTCAAGACAGGAAAGGTGCCCATTTTTGGCAAATGCAGTATGCTGGAGTGGGACAGGAAAACAGATGGCCATTAATGTAGAGGGAATCAGCTGTGATGATGGAGTCTTGACTACCCTACATTTAAAACATCAGAAATTCAGATTTTTATAGTTTATAATAGGGAAAACAATACTCACTATTTTTGGCTTTTGTGGTTTCTTTGCAAACTGTAAATTATGATAATGCTAATGATAAGAAGCAAAATTATTAAAATATGCATTTCCTGTAAGTGTGTTTATACCTAAACTGATCCCTTGCCAATTGGTTTATGATGCTTGCAAATGCCTGATATGGAGAAATAAATATATAAATTATGTTGCATATATTTGTGTTGGTTCATTGCACAAAGAAAATAGAGAGAGAGAGAGAGAGAGAGAGAGAGAGAGAGAGAGAGAGAGAGAGAGAGAGAGAGAGAGAGAGAGAGAGAGAGAGAAGGGGGGGGGGGTAGAGGAGGGATATTTGAGTTTTTGCCTGTTTCTGGCCATCAAATGGATCAAACTGTTTGGGATGCTACATGCTAAAAACACAGTTGGAAAAATGGCACATATAGACAAGTTTACAACTCATGTACAAGAAAGAGAGGAAAATTATTGACTCCAGAAAACACATATTTATACCCCATTGGTCTAATCAAAAATGAGTCAGTCATACCCCTCCCCCCTCTCTCTCTCTCTCTCTCTCTCTCTCTCTCTTACACACACATACACACATTTGGAATAGGGAGAAGGAGAGAAAGAGAGTGAAAATTAATGCCAAAGTGCACATCTGTCACGGCTGTCAGTGCGAGCTCAGAGTGGGTGACATGCCCTCTAGTCAAGGGTAAAGACTGCCCACTGTTCTCCATGGAGCATGTGGAGGAGGGTTAGTGGGGCTTAGACATTTGGTTCACTAATTCTTCAAATTTCCAGAAATTACTTCTGCATGGTCCTATATTAGAATGCTTTGCTTCTGATGGTGCTATTTATAACAATAAATGTTTTTTAATCATCTGAAAATGTTCCTGATTACCTCATAGCAAACTTGACAAAACCATCATAAATATCAACGGAATAAAATTTCCTCAACTGTGGGTAACCCCACCAACAGTCACTTCACTGACAATTGCTTATGATGCAGGCCTGGCCACAGATTTTTTGTATATGGTGTCAGGTGGCACAGGCAGATGCTGGCAGACAAACCCATGCTATTAGACAAACTCAATTTTAAAGCAGCAATGGTCAAGCTATCAACAACAACACAGACTAGGCAAAACAGAAAAAGCAGGAGAAAAAAAAACAGATCCACAAAATAGAAAGGCAAAAACCTAACAAAATCACATCCATTATTAGTTAAAGACTCCTAGATTACACTCTCGCATAATGCATATTTTGCAGTAAGTGTAATCTAGGGGTAGGTAACTAATAATGGATGGGATTTTGTTAGAATGCATTTAGATATGTATCTAAGATTTAACATTTAAGAGTTTGTGAGTACCTGTAATTTCTGCTGGTCATGATTGTGGGATGTGCTGTGCTCTGGGAGTTGTAATAAACCATTGTTGGTGCCATTGCCATGACAAAATCCTCTGCTCTCCCAACTGGTGTGACTTCTATTACCTAGAGACATGAAGTGGTGTGAGATAATAATTTTTTAGGCTACCTCTTCAGCAGTGTGGCAGCTTTTTTCACCTTTGAATAAAACAGAGGACTTTGTTTGGTGAACTTTTTTCTGCACATAAAGAGAAACATTTGTGAAGGATTTGGAATGAATTTGGCCACCAGTATTGCATATAAGGAGTACAGTAGTAGTATTCTGTGTGTGCAACACAGGGTGTTCAATAGCTGGGTAGGTGTGAGAAGTTGGTCTCGGAGGTGAGTAGGCATGCATTCACTCTTACTGCTAATGTGTTTGATCTCTCAATCAATGTCCCAAGCTATAGCCCCTACAAAGCATGACTGTGGTATGATTACGTTCCTCTGTGGTTTCTCAGGGAGGGGCAGGATAGTAATAATAGAGAGTCAGCTTTTGTGTTCTACCTGCCCAGCATGTGGGAGATAGTTAGATGATTTGATCATGCAAAAATATAGTGCCCAGCATGTTTGGCCTTTAAAATGTTTTAACTGATGCCCTCTGCAACCAGTGTTGCCTATCCATATAAATATTATAGCACATAATTTTGCAGCAAGGAGAACTTTGTTATATCATAATATCATAGACGCATTTGGCTGGGGACAACTTCTGTAAAAGAAGTCCACAGAGTGGACAGGAAGGCTTACACCATTGTTTCCAATGCATTCACCTCTGCTAGGAAAAGCTTGGGTCCTTTCTAATGCATAAAGATTAGGTGCCATGCAATGGTGCTGCAACCCCTGATGAACCGCTGATAAAAGTTTTCAAACACTAGAAATCTTTGTAACTAATTAACTTGTTAGAATAGGCCAGTTAGTAATGGCTGTGACATTCTCCTGTCCATGAATGCTAGAGGTTGTCCTAAGCATTTAACTGAATCCTAAAACCATCCTGTTCCCAAGTATGTTTGACCTGAGCTGACCCAACTATTGTTCAAATTTAAGTTATAGTGTGAATATATAAGTGAATCTAACCCAAAAGTGAAATAGGCTTCTGACAACAAATACATTTCTGTAATATGCTGTATTTCTGGGTTTGCATGTGACAGTCATTAAAAAAACATATAAACAACACAGTTAAATCAGCGCCACCGACCGCCGTGAGTACACAAGTACGAAAGAGCAAAAACACAGAATTTTTAAAACATTACAACATACATTTTGTTTTATTCAATTCAAAATTCTTTAAAAATAGAGGTTTTGTGCAACAATTTACACAAATCTTTATCAGTAGAAACTGTGAAAAAAAGGGAATGGCATACTCAGTTTAGTTGGTTTCAGTACTTTTGTCCACTCTCTTAAATTTACACTTTTTTTTTTGCTTTATCACATTGTAAAAAAACGAATTCATATGATTGGTTATTGTTATGTGAGTATGAGGTGTTTGTTATTAGTTAAACAACACAGTAAACTCAGATTAATTATTATAATTATTCTTATTATAGTACATAATGTTTTCCAAACAGACTTAAACAAGGCAAAACAAGATAAAAAAAAAAAGAAACAAGGGCAAAACAGGTCAGCAACAAAGTATCTAACAAACATAACGACAAACAAACATCATAATGACTTAATGACACACGTTTTTTTTAACACATTTTGCTCATTTAATAGCAGGGATACTATGGTTGTTAAAGTGTGTGTATGTGTGCCCTGGGAGTTAGACTCTGTGGCAACCATACTTGAAAGCCACAGTGGTTGCTGGGAATTGGAGTTTCTAACCGTCTAAGATCTGACAAAATCAGGTAAGCATTATTGTTTTTCATCTCCATCTTGTATAGAACTGCACAGTTTAGACAATAAAATGTGATTGGATACTTTATGCAGCATTAAATTCAGAGCCCACAGCTCACTAAATTTCTTATTTTCCTTTTTCCCTTTGTGGGTCATCTGCTTTAGCACAGCTGAAACTTCTTTGTTGTTATTTTACAAGGATTATGAACATATGAATTCTTTGTAAGTCAGTACTATTAATCTGACATGCTGACAACAGCATAGAAACATGCAGAAATGTTCAGTTATACAGCAGCATAATACTCCGAGACTCCAAAATAGGAATTAGATCCCTTATATAAGCTGTAGTGAACTGTTTGATGCTGATGCCAGTGGGAATGAGTGCATCAAGCACACAACAAATGAAGAACGCACACATGCTCTGTCAGTAATTGAGATATACACAGAAAGCCCTCAAACAATAGCACTATCATTTCCTTTCTTATGACAAGTCTCTCAAAAGGAAAGCCACATGATCCACTCCCTGCTGCAAACACTTCTCTCCAACAGGGGATGTGATTGCTGTTTTTCCTTCACAATGAGGTTATTTTGTTTTGTCAGCTAATTCTTTTTGATGAAAATTAGCCTTTTCTCTCTCTCTCCTACTATGTCTCTTTTCCCCTGTCTGCCTGTGTTTTTGTCGGCCAGGTCTATTTTCATGCAGATCCTCTTTTGCCTCAAGCGTCCAGAAACCCACCCGGCTAAACAGCTGGCCATATTAACATAAGAATGAAAGAAGAGCTATTCCATCTTGGTGCTACTTCAAAAGGAATAACTTGATAATCACCAACTCCCAAAATTTGCTGAAACAAGGTAGCTCAGTCCCCTTGCTTAAATGGAAAATATCGAAATATAGCTTTTCTGGAAACTAGAGCATTTTGACTAGGTCCCTCATCAAATGTCTTATCGTTGTATGCTCTAATGATTTTTTGAGCTGAGAATAAAAATAGAAGACAATAGGTGTTGTAAATTTTTATTAAATTAATTACTTACCTAAAACTGGAATTAAGTGTGCTTTTGCTGAGGTTCTGCTTTTGGGACAATGTTCTAAATGTTTTTGTAAGAAAGGATTCCTATTCAGTTGTAGTTCCACGCTTCACCACTAGAGGCAGACATACAGTTTACCAAGCAATGACAAGCTACCTATGACATCACAGTGCACCGTCCTCCATCAAGAGTATAAAAGGCCAGAACACCGAGCAGCAGTCATCATTGACCAGTGGCCATTCGACATCGTGCAACCTGTCACTCATCACTGACCATTCAGCAGTGGCCTTTCAGCATGCATTCTGCATCACACAACCCACTGAACAGCAGCTAGCAGAAGACAGCAAGAATCACCTCATATACAATCAATTCTATATCCAGTAAAGTAGAGTGTTCTGAATCCTGTATCGTGTTTTTACTGACGCGCTGGGGCGAGTACAATCCCCTAATCAGCGCACACCAGATAGTGAGAATCCTTATATGGTCCTTCGAGCTAGATAGGAAAACTTCCTAACATTTGGTCCTTCGAGCTGGATAGGAAAAACTTCCTAACATTTGGTCCTTCGAGCCGGATAAGTGTGCTTACCACAGAAGTAGGATGTCAGAGCAACCTTCATGTGAGTGTGAGCTCCTGCGACGCAGAACTCAGCCCCCATCCCACCTAAGTACAATCCCCTAATCAGCGCACACCAGATAGTGAGAATCCTTATATGGTCCTTCGAGCTAGATAGGAAAACTTCCTAACAGTTTTAGTTTAACCAGAAGACAGATCATAATTATTTAAGTACACTGTTGTTATCAGCTAATTTCTGTGTTGTACTCAGTTCTTGGGTCTTCGAAACCCTGGATTTTGTTTTAATAAAAAATTAGATCATTCATTACTTCTTAAATCCGTCATACTTCTTTGCTGATTTAGTCTTATATTAGACATGTAGTATACTAATTTACATACCACACACACAATTTATAAATGGCAGATTATATGATATAATAATAAGGTGTATCTTTATATTTATGTAGATTTTATATTTATATAAGGAAGAGAATAAGGCCACACGGAACGTAAATGAATTGATTGTTGATGCCTATACCATTGATCCAACATTTCCCAAACAATTTTGCATTTGCAGTGGTTTTATTTGATTGCAGTGCTCATTAGCAACAGAGCATGGTTTGCTGATGATTCCATAGTGACAGCTGCACCACTATCTATAATCAAGAACAATTACCTCATGTTTTTTAATTATGCATGTATTTCTGTCATGATGTACAATGCAACATTTATCCTGTTATTAAGAATCAACTTCATGAATCATTTTAAAGTGTCCCACAGAATTGATCGGATTACTATTAGGATCATCTTAATAGTTCAAAGTTTGTTGTCTACATATTAATATCTAATGCTGTGCTATTATCATGTCTGATAATAGCACAGTGTAATGGGTGACACAGATGCACAAACAGAAAGAGAAGGGGGTCCAGTGCATTGTTTGTTAATTGTACTTTTTTTTATATGATTTTAATTTGTCTTTTTAATGTTTGTTGAGAACAACATAGAGATGGTAATTAAGAAATAATTAAGGAGGCTAAAGAAATTTTTATCAAGCATGGAAGATGCATGAGTAAATGTTAATTTCTGTTAGAGTATGTTAATGTATGCATGGATACTTGCTACTTCTCCAGTGTTCTGCATGCCAAGCAAGTTGCTTAGCGTTTTAGTGTTGTCAGTTTTCGATAGTCAATTTATTTAAAATATTCATATTATTCTGTTGTTTATTGAAAGATGCATTTTATATACATATTTTACATATTTACTGTTCTGTGTGAATGTTAGTTAATTCATTTCCCCTTTACTCTTTTTTACCTTTAGGGTAAATATTTGTTTCTTCAAATTTCTTCAAAACATTGCCGAAGAAAGTCTTTCACTTGGCTACACATTACATCCTGTCACTCAAAAAAGGTTGAGGAATATACTAAATATATTGAACTAAACAAAATATAATTAAATGAAACAAAATATACTACCAGCAGGAAGAACAACAAAAGAAGAAATATTTACCTTCACTGGCCCATCAATATTCTGTGGCTTAAATAGACATTTGTGTTTCCCCGGTGTTTTTAATAAAGAGAGTCATTTCATGTAAGCCTAATATTGCCAGATTTTCACCGGATCCGCAAGCAAGGAATAGTACTGATCCTAAATGTTTGCAATGTAGTGATTTTGTAGCTGGTTTTGGATTAATCCATAAAGAAATCAAAGTGCATAGCATATACTACAACCAAGGAGTTCCATACGTATAATATAGCATATAAATATCAGTCATAAAGCAGTGAATAAGGATGAAACAGAAACAATAACATGTTTGGAACAATATATAAATAAACATTTTAAAAGAAATTATTTGTTCCAAACAGGCAATCTGACAGGCTTTTGAGCAGCTTACAGTCAAGAACATTATGAAGAGGAACTTTCCCCTTCTGAACATGTCATTAGACTGATACCACCACATTTTGTGATATAGTCACGAAATTTTATCTATTAATTTGTGTCATGGACACTAAGTTCCCTTTTTTATCGTGTCACTTTCCATCTAATATATTTCAATACCAAGTATCTTTCGTGTCTTTGCCAAATTTTTTTTATTTCTGCCACTGGGCACCTCATTTGTTATGCATATATTATTCTTCTATTACTCATCATTTAATCAGGAGATTTTATTCTTGTTTTTATTGTGTTTTATTCTGTAAGCTAGTCGCTATTATAAACCATCATCAGTGTTAACTTTCAGTCAAAATATAGTAAATATATTCTCACAGTTCATTAATGAGACTACACATTTTTGCTACAGCCATCAAAAACTTTTATACTGTAAAATAAAATTATTTACTATTTCGTAATTCTAATAAACAATTGGATTTGGATTGTTTTCTCTGTTTACAACACAATTTGAAAGATAGATAGAAATGCAATTAGTAAGATAGATGGACAAAGATAGATAGATAGATAGATAGATAGATAGATAGATAGATAGATAGATAGATAGATAGATAGATAGATAGATAGATAGATAGATAGATAGATAGATAGATAGATAGATAGATAGATAGATAGATAGATAGATAGATAGATAGATAGATAGAGATGCGGCAGGAGGTGAAGAGGGATGTGGCAAAAGCCAAGAAAAAGGCATATGAGGCGCTGTATGCGAAGTTGGAAACTAAGGAAGGAGAAAAGGATTTATACCGATTGGCCAGGCAGAGGAACTGAGCTGGGAAAGGATGTGCTGCAAGTTAGAGCAATAAAGGATGGAGATGAAAATGTGTTGAATAGTAAGGAGACCCTGTTGAGAAGGTGGAGGGAGTATTTTGAGCAGCTGATGAATGAGGAAAATGAGAGAGAGAGAGAAGGTTGGATGACGTGGAGATGATAAAGCAGGAAGTGAATAGGATTAGTAAAGAGGAAGTGAGAGCAGCGATTAAGAGGATGAAGAATGGAAAGTTGGTGGGACCAGATGACATACCGGTAGAAGCATGTAGATGTTTAGGAGAAACGGCAGTGAAGTTTTTAACCAGATTGTTGAACAAGATTTTGGATAGTTAGAGGATGCCTGAGGAATGGAGTAGGAGTTAGGGAGTATAAGAATAAGGGAGATGTGCAGACCTGCAATAACTACAAGGCAAAAAAAAGTGGATAAATAAAGTGGATTAGTTACACCTTGAAGTTATGGGAAAGAATAGTGGAACAGTTGACCATCTGTGAGCAACATTATAGTTTCATGCTGAGGAAGAGCACAACAGACATATTATTTGCTTTGAGAATGTTCATGTAAAAGTATAGAGAAGATCAGAATGAGTTGCATTGTGTGTTTGTGGATTGAGAAAAAGCGTACAACAGGGTGACGAGAGAAATTGTGATATTGTATGAGGAAGTCAGATGTGTCAGAGAATTACGTGAGGCTGGTGCAGGACATGTATGAGGACAGTGTGACAGCGGTGAAGCGTGCAGTAGGAACGACATCCTGGTTCAAGGTGGATGTGGAACTGCATCAAGAATCGGCTCTAAGCCCTTACTTGTTTGCAGTGATGATGGATAGGTTGACGAATGAGGTCAGACAGGAGTCTCCATGGACTATGATGTTTATGATATTGTGATCTGTGGTGAGAGTAGGGATCAGGTAGAGAAGAGAGGTGGAGGTATGCACCTGGAGAGGTGGAGGTATGCGCTGGAGAGAAGGGGAATTAAAGTCAATAGGAGTAAGACAGAGTACATGTGTGTGAATGAGAGGGAGGGCAGTGAAGTGGTGCAGATGTAGGGAGAAGAGGTGGTGAAGGTCGATGAATTTAGGTACCTGGGGTCAACAGTGCAAAGTAATGGAGAGTGTGTTAGAGAAGTGAAGAAAAGAGTGCAGTGGGTGGAGAAGAGTGACAGAAGTGATTTGTGATAGAAGGGTATCTGCAAGAGTGAAAGGGAAAGTTTATAGGACTGTGATGAGACTTGCGTTGTTGAGACAGTGGCAATGACTAAAAGACAGGAGGTGGAGCTGGAGGTAGCAGAGCTGAAGATGCTGAGATTTTTAATTGTGACTGATGACGATGGACAGGATTAGAAATGAGTTTATTAGAGGGACAGCAGATGTAGGACGTTTTGGAGACTTTCTTTCAAATGTATTTTTAATTTTTTTTAATATAGCACTCACATGGGATGCATACAACATAAATATTATTTAAAAGAACAATATGTGGCTTGAACTGGCACAAAACAATAAAGTATTTAAACAAACAGAATTCAAAACAGTGATAATATTCTAAAATAGTTTGCCATAAATAAAAATAAATCTAAACAGATAAGCAAACAAATAAGAACAAATAAGAAACATAAAAAAAAACATAAAATGTAAGCTTCAGAAAATAATCAGGAGGTAACCCTTAGAGCGAAATCATTATTCTTTTTTTATTAGTACAGGTTGTTTTAGCATATATTGCTAAATATAGTACTCAAATAGTGCTCTTATAAAGTGATGAGCAAAGAGAATCATATAATTGTTTTAGATCAATAATAATATTAAAAAACATTTATAAAATACCATATACCATCCAACTCCTTTGACCCTGATTCCCAAATCAAAAGCAGTACATTATTTTTATAATAAAAAATTGTGTTGTAAACAGAGAAAAAATTCTCAAAAATCCTTTGCATAATCACATTCCAAAAAATAAATGTAATATTGTTTATAAGAATTACAAAAAAGTGAAGAATTAAAGTTCATAGTTAAAAGTTTGTTCATCTTGATTCATTTGTATTCATTAATCCACCACTGATCTCACTAAAACTTTCTTTCGGCTTCTCCCGTTAGGGGTCACCACAGCGGATCCTCCGCACATTTGATTTGGCACATGTTTTACGCTGGATGCCCTTCCTAACGCAACCCTCCCCAATTTATCCGGGCTTGGGACCGGCACTAAGAGTGGCTGGGGATGGTTCCCTGACCGGGAATCGAACCCGGGTCGCAGCGGTGAGAGCGCTGCATCTTAACCACTAGACCACCAGGGGACCACAACCACCACTGATCTCACTAAAACACTTTATTTCTCACAATCAAAAGAGAAACAATTAAAACTGATCATGTCAATTTTCATAACATCTTAGTGTTGAAATATAAAGCACAATATGAGAGATGAGGATATAATTAAAAGAGAATCGGCAGCAGGTCCTCAAGGAGTTTTAGCTGGTGTCTTCACCATAGTAACAGTCGATAAGGCTCATGTTAGGTACTGTAGGATTTACTGCTAGATTTTACACAACAAACTTATGGATAAACGGTATTTCTCAGATTAGTAATGGCAGTATTTAGAAGCGATTGCCGTAGCATAAATCTGCAGTCTTGTTAATTAACTGGGAGAATATATTTTGACTGGAAGGAACCACGGATGATGGTTTATAATTGTGAGTAGCTTACATTCTATTTATAGAATGTAAGCTACATATCTATTTTATATCTATTGATTCTTGTCCATGAACAAATTAATTCCGTGACCATATCACGAAATGCCGTGAAACTGGGTTGGAGATACACTGGAAGGTTCAGTTACACTAGAAAACAACACATTAATTGGCTGCCTGGCTTTACATACCATGAACAAGTATGCTGTGAATGCTAGTATTGTAGGAAAACTGGATTGATCTCAACATCATATCACATGGCTCTTATATATTTGTTCTACCTTTAAGCTCAAATTAAATCTTTTATTTAAACCATCTCCCTCAGGATGGTATGGGGAAGTCCTAGTTTTAGTTTTAGTTACACCCAATTTACAACAAAATAGCTTAATCAAATCTGCCCCAAACTGGAAACCTTGCAATTATTTAGGAACACCATGTTCTTTAATATACTGCTCAAGAATACAGTGTACAACAGTTAAAGCCCTTTGGTCTTTCATAAGGTTACAAATTCACATATTTGGTGAATTAGGGCTTAAGGACTTGAAGAACTGAAACATATCTATACCCTGATGGTGTCACAGGAAGCTAAGTAATGTCAACTGCCACCTTTTCAGAAGGATTACTGGTAACAATAGTCTGTAAGGGAGCTATTCTTTGAGGAACTGACATAGCTCTAGTGTGACATGCAAGACATTGCTGGCAGTAGTCTCCTATGTCTCTAGTTATTATTAGACAAAAGAAATGTTCTTTGGCCCAGCAAAGTGTCATTTTATGACTAAGATTTCCCAGCCTAAACATGTACAAATTTTAACACCTAGGGTATAGTTTCCCTGGGAATGACAACATGAAGAGTAGGTGACTCTTTTAGTTTATTACAGGAGAATGGTAAATTTTGCCATCCTGCAAATGTAGATTATCAAACTGTTGCTAGTATACTTAATAAGCTCAGCTGAACCTTTCTTCACTGACCAAGTGTATTATAATTTTTCTGATATTGGGGCATATCAACTGACAGAGTTTGAGAAAGATCTAAGGCAGCATAAGCAGAAACATGGCACTGAATTCCAAATGTCTTATTTTGTGTGGATATGTGTGGCCTGAGTTAGGTTGAGGAGTTTGTAAAAAATGTCTGACTGACTAAACAATCACCCACCAATCCCTGTCAAAGATGGACCAGTTATATTCGGCTGTGCTTAACACATTACTACCTTTTTAATTCCCTGCTGAACAGAGCCAATGACATGGTCGGAAGAATCATTGGGAAAAAAAAGGTTCACCTGAAATCAGGGTAGGTAATATTCAATTCAATTCAATTCGATTCGATTCGATTCGATTCGATTCGATTCGATTCGATTCGATTCGATTCATTTTTATTTGTATAGCACTTTGAACAGTGGACATTGTCTCAAAGCAGCTTTACACAGATAATGTGATAAGAAAGAATGAATAAGATTGTTCTTTATGTGTCATTTTGTCCATAATGAGAAAGCTGGTGGCGAATGTGCCAAGAAAAAAACTCCCTAACATAATAATGGAAGGAGATTATAAAACATTGTGGCAAAAAAAAAACTTTGATAAAATGGCAATGATATAAACAGAGGCCTATGAAAGCCCTAACCTCTGTGGGTGTAGTAGAACGAGGCCAGGCCAACACTTTCTTGCTGAAGTTGAGGTCTGGTTGAATGCCATCTTTGTAAACCACATTTCCTAGAAAGTACAGACAGAGTGCATACAAGCGGACATTTCGGAGTTTGTAACCTGTCTGTCGTAGTGTGCTAAGCATGTCTATGAGATTAACAATGTGATCTTTAAACATCTTACTAAAGACTATTATGTCATCAAGAGAAAACACAGTCTTATTAAACATTATTAAGCATTATTAAGGCCCACTGGTATCACCTTGGAGTGATAATGAGTAAAAGCTATTTTCTTCTTACTAGTATCATCCATTTGGATTTGCCAATAGTGACTTGACAAGTCCAGCATACTAAACAAGGTAAGTCGACAAAGGGCAGCACATGGCAGTGAATGTGCATCTTTGACAATAATAGGGTTTAAACAAATGTAATCATTGCAAGATCTGTAGGAACAGTCCTTCCTACAAATCAGAATGATTGGGGAGGCCTGTAGGCTATGGCTAGGCACAAATAAGTCAGCATCAAGACTTTTCTGTACTTGTTTCAATCTCTGCTAAATGAGGAACTGACACCTGTAAGAGCAGGGACACATTACTGCAAAATGGCAATGCTTGTACAACAGTAAAACAGGGCATCCTGTCCAAAAGTATTTAGGGGTTTAGGTGGCCAGTGTATTAGGTGTTTAAATATAATCCTTCACCTTCATTAATACAAACTGTCATCATTATTGCATTATCATAGAATCACAGACTATGCTGGGAACAAAGTGGAAAACTGAAGATAGTCTAACTCCACAAAGTCCTAACATCAGTGGGGAATGGTCAGGGGCAGCAAAGCCTTCTCTGCTATCTCAGAAGCTAGCTGGCCCAGAATAGTGTCAGCTTTTTTCCGTCCTCTGATTGGTTGGTCAGAGAGAAACTGTTACAGCCAAGTATGACTGGCAAAACACATATGTAGCACTCTGCACACATTAATACATCTGAGTTAGACTTTTTTATGCCTATGGAGGAAGAGAATTGTATTTGGTCTCGGACATATTTAAAAATACATTTTGAAGAAAAGCTAGACATCGTGAGAAGAGGTCGGCCAACCCCAAAGCTAGCTAGCTTGTCTCAGCTAAGGAAAGGGTTTGTTTGCCACTTCCAGACCAGTGAATACAAGCGGTACCACTGGCTTACAGCCTCTGAGGAGCGGTGCAAATTATGAGGAGGCATTATATATGTATGCTAGTTTTTAAATGGTTCCAAGGATGTCTGCTTATACAGCTTGGTTAGGTGTTTGTTAGAGTTCACAGTTTTGATTGAAATTGTTATAACACCCATAAGGGGACCTTTAGCATTTTCTTCTTAGTGGGGTACATATGAAGAGTGAGCACTGCAACAGTACTGAGCCACTAAATCGAAAAAGCCTTTTGTAAACCCAAGTTTAAAAAGATTTAAATCACATTGTTTGTATGAACAAAAATAAATACAGAAATATATATAAAAAAGTTCTATTGAAAGACTTGCACATGCACAGAGTAACGGACTTTGCTTATAGGCAAGCTTAAAACACCCACTCCATGATCGTCTAAATACACTGCCTCTTTTAATTACTTTTTTACTATTCCCCTCTTCATTTGTTATTAATGCTCAACTTTTTGTAAATAATTCTTCCTGTCTTTAACAGGTTAATTAAAGTTGAGTTGCAAGTTTCAACAGCTTATAAATTAATTCTGGTTATAGAAATGCACACAAGACAAATATAATTTTACCTGATCCTCCATCTACTTTTATTTGCCCAAAGCATGTTTAGGTGGTATATATAGTAGGTTTAAAAAGGTGTATGATAGGCAGAAAGGGAAATGTGATTTCTGCCAATGCTTTGTGTGAGTCTATCTGGACTAATGTATAGATAGTTAGTAGAATGTGGATCACAAGTGGATGTGGTGGATTCATTTAATGCCTCATTACTCCTTACTAGCTGATTTCAGACCCCCTTTTATACAATCCTGCTCACAAGCAGAAGAAAATGTCATACACACAGGGTAGATGTAGCTGCTTTTTACTGTCTTTATACTTTTTTGCTACCTTACTGTTTTCCCTCACCTAATTTTTACTGTGTTACTTGACAAACTTGCTCAATTATCATGACTTTTCTACTGCATGAATGTTCACAAGAAGACAGGAACCTTCGCACAGTTCAAACAAAATCTTGTGAAAGGATCTAATTGGGTGGAGCTTGCCATAGTAAATGTTGTTGATTGGTCAATCTCTTGACACACCGAATGACATAACATACTTGCCATTCAAATAATGATTGCACCACAAGTAAGGTGTATTTTTGAGTATTCTTTTTTATTTCTTAGTGACTGTACTGTCCACGTGGTTCATTGTTTTTTATAAAAAAAATAATAATTATTATTTTAAAAACATGAAAAATTTGCCAGATTATATGTTGAACATGTTTGTCATGATGCACCATTCAGGGATACTATCCAATATTAATGAGGAAGAAATACATTTTAGTCATGTTACAATTTAGTTTCAGGCTGAGTCCAACTGTTTGCCTGACTTCTAATTTACTGTTATTTTATTTCAGTGGATGAACAGTATCCTTTGAATGGTCTATGTAAAGATTCTTTATTAATATTAGGAAACTAGAAATCGGGTATTTCTCCACTAAATAAAAAAATGGAATCTATGGAAAGGAGAGCAAAGCACTTTCTTGAGAAAACCAGTGAGGATAATAAGAAGAGGACCTTCTATTCAGATTTAAACAATGCATTATAATCAATTAGCCATGCAATGTAGACAAACAAGAGATCTTGACAAAAAAATTATTTGCTGCTGCTAAAACAACTACTACTACCGTTATTAATAATAATAATAATAATAATAATAATAATAATAATAATAATAATAATAATAGCCCTTTCCTGTTTGCAGTGGTGATGGACAGGTTGATGGACGAGGTCAGACAGGAGGTGGAGCTGGAGGTAGCAGAGCTGAAAATGTTGAGGTTTTCGTTGGGAGTGACGAGGATGGACAAGATTAATATTTTGATATATAGATTTATATATCATTTAGAAATTAGTTTATTAGAGGGGCAGCGCATGTAGGATGTTTTGGTGACAAGGTGAGGGGGGCGAGATTGAGATGGTTTGGACATGAGGGGAGGGACATGAATTATATTGGTAGAAGAATGCTGAGGATGGAGCCACCAGGTAGGAGGAAAAGAGGAAGACCAAGGAGGAGGTTCATGGATGTGGTGAGGGAAGACATGCAGGTAGTTGGTGTGAAAGAGGCAGATGTAGAGGACAGGGTGGTATGGAGACGGATGATCCGCTGTGGCGACCCCTAATGGGAGCAGCCGAAAGAAGAAGAATACCAATAACAATAATAATATTTTCCATTATAGTGCAATCAATGTCATAGAACATTCAAATAAGCATAAAAGAAAATAGTAAAAAGACATAGAAAGACGAAAGGGAAGGTGGAAGAAAGGGTATGACTATATATTTTTAGGCTCTTGTAGTGTATTGTATTTTACTCTTTATAGGCTACTCTATATAGTTTCTACTTACTGACTAAACATGAATTCAAATTAAATTTTTATTTATTAACTAAGAAGGTTTTTAAAACCATTTGGGTAATTCCAAGTGTTTTGGAAGTCAAAGTACCTGGACTTGCCATTTATCTGTGGGGCTTCATCAGTTCAGTTATATACGAGAAATCATATATCAGTCTTAGCAAATGGCATCCAATCATTGTGCACTGTAGTTTAGCGATGGTGCATGGCACAATCGGTGCTCTCTGCGGCTGCATGAGGTTTTTAATCGTCTCTGTGGCCTGACTTGCAGCACCAATGTGCATCTTCAGAGTTAGTGGAAGGCAGCCACTCTGCTGAAATGTGCAAATGGCTTTGCGTGGATTAATGAACTGGAAAGACTGTTGAGCTGCATTGAAAATGAGGTTTACTCTTAGCCCTGCTTCTCTCTGCAAAGAAAAAAAGCATATTCCCCATTAGCTTTGCCCCCAAGATATCCAAGCAAGTAAAAATGCGTGCCTTTGTTCCAGGTTTGGGGCCGATAAATGCTTTCTGTATACCATAAATGTCACAATAGGGTAACTTTATCAAGAGCAGTATGGGGGAGGAGAAAAGTGGTGGGTGGCAGGAAAGGCAATTTCCATACAAAAGTAGATGTGTCGATTTAAGAATTATGGTATTATTAGTGGGGCAGGCATGTAGCTAACAGGAAAACAACTTGATTCATTATATTTCCAGGGTTGCATTACCTCTTTGCATTTTTTCTCCTCTAACCAAGGATGTTGATACTATTTAAGTGCAAATGATACTGGGCTTTTAGTGAGCACCCAACAAACGTATGTACTTAGGGTATTTTACCTTTTTTTAGCCAGTGCCCTCAGCTCAGTAATTACTCCCTAGTATAAGTGAGACTAGTGTGACTGTCTCACTAGAACCCCTGAAGCACCAATAATAAACACTGGCCTCTTTTTTAGCTACACTGCATGCCACATTCTGTGGATTATTCAAAAGCTTTGCAAGTGTAGTCAAATCACTGTGCTGCAATTCTTTGTAGTTTCACTGTTACAGTTGCAATATAAAATCCTATACTGTGTTGTATTAAATCTATTCAATATTTTTTATTAGCAGCAATATTAGGTTGAAAAATTGCCAGTAATTTAATTAAGTGCAATCTATATGAAATAAAGCTGTAATGCTTGACTAGCATAGTTCACAGTCATACAGTAGCATAATTCAAAGTTTTACCTTTGGTTATTAAAAGTGGTTATTGTAAACAAAAAGTGTTTAAATGCAAAAAAAAGTAAACAGTATTAAAAAAATAATAATTTAATGCCGCTTGGCTAACTTATAGTATATATTTATATTAAAGTTTATGTTTATACTAACAGCATAACATTTTATTATCTTTTATTGCATGCCTGTACCCATTCCTATTTTAAGTTAAGCTGTTGATTATTAAATAAAGTGCTCTTTTTCATTATTTTACCTAGCATTATCACAACTTTCTGATGAATAAGAAAGGCAATCGAATTCCTCATTGCTCATATTACTGGTGATTACAGTAATGTCCAAATAAAGCTAAATCTTGCAAGAAGTTTGGAAGACAAGCAAACTGCATGGTTTGTTTCTAAGACATCCAAAAATGTTCTTCAGTTAGCATTTCAGTGATTGCTCCTAAATCGATGAAAAGGGGAAAAATATCCCAGACCTAATCATTCCAATCTACCTGTAATGAAAAGCTGGCAGTGATGACAGCAATTATGGAAACAGGGTGGAGAGAAATCAGCACGAGGGAGTCAGGGACTGAATGAGAGAGAATATGAGTGAAAGCACGTGTGGAGGTGCAGAAAGCGTGTGAATGATAGGGACGTGGACTATCTCCTCTAATCAGTTTGAACTTGATGAAAGCTCACTGCCTTGCATGTTAAGAAGCATGATCAGGGAAGTGAATTGCACCAGAGTGCTGAGCCGTAACCGATGACCAACCAAACATAATGAAAAACCTCAGAGTGCACATTCTGAATTGTGTGATTATATTCAGGTTAGCCAGTCTGTGTTTTAGTAATATTGTTCTGCTTGAGGGCAAAGATCACTTATCTAGTGTCAACAGGAGAGAAGTGAATCTTTCTCTTCCTCTTCTTACTGAAACTTTTGTCATTATGTTATGCAAAATGTATTTGAAAATGTTTAGTTGTAGAATTTTTCTGCTAAACTAGAGAGCTAAAGAACTTGTAGAGCTAAATAAGCAAACAATATAACTATTGTGATATATTTGACTGGTATTTCTACTATTAAATGAATTTGTATAAATTATCATGTGATTATATGCTGCAGTTCTAGTACCCCTTAATTTGTTTGATAATTTCCTTCACACACAGGAGTAGTTATGGTGTATTTTTAAATGTCTTATTTCTTATTTGTAATTTTAAGTTTACTATAGGTATTTTCAGTATGCACAATATTTGGGATTTGTTATTAACTTTTTTTTTTTTTTTTTTTTTATATACTGAGAGGATTGGATCCGATCCCTATGGAAATGGTGATCCTATTATTATTTACTAGCAGTCAGCTAGCTGACTAGCAATACCATGAATGGCCATACTAGCATATGAATGGCAAGATGACATACAGCTGTTTATAAAGTATATATACACACACACCCACACACACACACACACACACATTTATATACATATACTTTATATATATATATATATATATATATATATATATATATATATATATATATATATATATATATATATATATATATATATATATATATATATATATATATGTCAATTAGTTTTTGTTCATCATATACAATAGATACATTTTAATGTTTTAAAAACAATGTGTTAAATTGAAGAAAACTAGTAAACCTATGCTTATTGTTTAACCATAGCAAGATGAATCGGATGTAACAGAGGCTATTTACACATTAATAGTACACTCATTTGTATGAGTGCAGATGCTCTTACTAAATTCTTACAAAAATAAAGAGTTTGCAGCAATAAACAGTGGTTGCCTGACTGTTTCCCTTTCTCTATAATCTATTCAAAGTGTTATTTTGGCCACACACTTTTCATTTCATTCACCTTCTCTATTCCTGCACATCTCAGCCTCTAATGGAGCTATTTTGGTTTCATAATGCAATTTCCCCCCTTTGCTCATTCATCCTCCATGCCGGTGCATACAACCCACTGTAGACCCTGAGACATTTGAAATAAGGCCCCTCGGCATAATCACTGTCAAGCCAAATAATGCTCTCCATTTGTTTACAGGTTTCCGAGCTGGACTTATTATCGGTTGGCTTCACCAGTTTTCACTAATGCCCCGAAGAGTCATTTAGAGTCAGACAAGGTTAATTTGCAAATCATTAAGTTATATTATTGCTACACGGGTGTATAATTTTTGGCCATTTTTTTTTTATCACACTCACTGTGGCAAGCTAAGGCCTTTTGTGATTTGTAACAATCGAAGTGATATTCCTTTTGTTAGTACTGACAAGGGGTGTACATTAGAGGTTAATTAACAATCTCTGACAAGCTGTACTGGTGGGTGGACACAATGATGGGTGGGTAATGTTGGTGCTATGTGCATGTCTGAAGTATGAAATCGGAAAACATTCAACAACCCTTTTCTATGTGAATTATAATTCTAGAGGCAGTGTATCTGTGACTTTAAAACAAAATGCAAAATATAAATCTGTAAGTCTCTTGAGAACATACTGCTCAGCTGTAAATGCTGTGCCTAGTTTATATTTGTAGGGATTTAAGTGGTTTGTTTCAGGCATGTGGAACAATAAGGCCCCCTACTGGAGACTCTGTTCTTGTGTATTTACACATCACAATAAAATAGATTGTCTGTTAGTATTGTGATATATACCTGGATTGCTTGTTCCTTTTAATTACTAGAGCAAATTTTAATGACATTTTATGGTGTTTATTGTGACTTTCCTGACAGCAAATGAGAACATACAGTCCATTAACTGAACACTAGTTCATAGTGACCTCATATTCTGAGGTAATGTTTATTAAAATTTCAATATGGGAAAAAAATGGTTACTGTATAGAAAAAAAAAGAAAGAAAGTCCACTAAAGCTCTACCATGAAAGATTAAAAGTGTTTACTGGTACATCTATACTTTATAAAATAAAGTAATAATTCCACATCCATATTTTATTTAAAAATAAAACTCAATTTAGTAAAGCAAATGCAAGTCCCCTGACTTTAGGTTACATATAGTGACAATAATTAATTGCTTAAAAGCAGTCAAGGAGCAAAATATTTATGCAAAATGTTCGCTTACTTCAAATATAACTAGTTAACATGTTTGACATAGATAAAATCAGATATAAAAAATTAAGATTTGTTCATAAGAATTTCACAGTCTACCTGTGTTTATAGCAAATATATGATTTGACTGTGAATGCGATACAGATGTAATTATTTGTTAGCGATTAGGCCTCATAGTTCAGAACAATCAACCAATCATGTCTTGGCTTAACAATGGGACTTCCACTAAGTGGACAATATGCGTCAATTTGATTTAAAGCCTTCTTTTGTCCACAATCCAGTTATGGCACTCTCTCTTGCCCTCTACTGAAACTAACACTTAGTTTTAAAAAGCCTCCATCAAAACTATCCTTCATCAAAGCATACAGTACTCCAAAAGATTTTCCAGTATATCTTGCAATCAGTTTTTTTTTTTTTGTTGTTTTTTTGCTTGGCTACTTTGTTTGGTTAATTCAAAAGCTAAATGACTTCAAAGTTGGAACCTCTGCCTGCTTTAATTATTCCCCTTTTAGGCAAAACCATCCTTCAGGACAGTGTGTTGTGTCAATTAGCGGACACAACAGAATTATAATTACAAAGGTGCCAATGACAATTACATGCCATGTTGAAATGCTTTTGTGACCCTGCTAGGTAGAGAGTGCTCCATTCGCATGTATATTGATGTGAGTGCACATGGGAGCACGAGAAAATCAGGCATGGGCACATCAGACTGTAAGAGGGTTCATGATGCTGTGACTCTGTGAGTGTGCATATGTATTCGGTGTGAGAGCCTATTAAAGGCAGCTCTTCAGCCATCCATTAGCATGCCTTTCATCCTTTTGCAAGTTTGATCGCTTGGCTTTTTGAAGAACATGAGAACATTGTTTTCCCTCGTTATTTTTAAACTGACATTTCAAAGATGATGGTTTGTGATTTGAAAAACTAAATCATGCTTGGTTTAAACATGATCCTTCATAGATCTGTGATCAGTGTACGGTGTTTTTTTTTCAAGGAGGGCAGGTGGGGTTGAGGTGGATTGGGGTGCTTTTAGGGACATTCACCATCACAAAACAAGCTAATCATTTCAGCTTAATTCCTCATGGTATTTATTTTCTTTTTACTATAGTATTTTGTTTGGTACAGTGTTTTTTTTGTCCTGTAAAAAAGAAACATCACTAAATCTTATCCACATTAAAGTGGAATATGTGTTGGAATATGTATGAGCGTGCAAACTTCATGTTCTGCATTTCTCTTGAATAGAATAGAATAGAATAGAATAGAATAGAATAGAATAGAATAGAATAGAATAGAATAGATTTGTTAATTTTAAACAACAATCTTTTCACATGTTTAAACTACCATCCAAGTTTAAACGTGTTCAGTATTTTTTCTTTTATATTCAGTTTTAAAATGTACATAAAAACAAGTGTATGAAAACCCCACTAGTTTAACACTCAAACACTGATTGTATCTGCCAAATCACAGATGATGCCAGTTGAGAATGAGTGCACTGTATAAAGAAAGCCTGGTGGAATTTGTAGAAAGTAAGCTATTTTATGTGTTTGCTGAAACACACTAGGAGCCAGGTGCAGATGTATGTAATTACAAACTTTTATTCTATAGGGGTTTGGCATATTCAGTCCGGTAAAGAAAAACAGAGCTAAAACAAGTGATTTTAAACCCAAAGTCACATAAGATTAAAAGCTTAAAATAAGAAACAAGGAAACAATCCAGGGGAAATAGACAAAACAAAGTAAAACAGTACATTTCCAAATATAGAAGAAACAGAGGAGTATAAATACCTAATGTATAATAACAAATAGTAATATATATTATTATGCACCAACTTAACATTGTTAAGCGAAGTATACTGAGAAAAATGACCTAGGATATAATGTTACAGCAGAAACATCTTAATGACTGGACTATTTAATGGATCTGTTGTCAATAGCTGAGATGTTAGATATGATAAACTTACATGGACTGATCAATACATTTGAAATGTATATCTGCATTCTATTTACTTATGTACAGCTGATTTGGGACAATGTCCATTGTTAAAAGAGCATATGGTAAGTTTTAAAGGCCAATCTGACTTTGGACATTAATAAACAGTTCCAGGACTGGAGTTAATACAGAAAAAATAATAAACAACAAAAGTGGCAAAATATTCTATTTGGCCTGCAGAGAGTGGAATACTGGACAATAATTTGTAAAAATGTAAAGCTCTATATATGCTGTTTATTTATTTATGTTTTTACTATCTTCTTCTTCTCAGTGGATCATCCGTCTCCCTACCACACTGTCCCTCACCAGATCCCTATACCTCCTTCTTGGCTAACTCTGCCACCTCCAGCTCTGCCTCCATTCTTTTTGATAATACCACTGTTTCTAAAGCATATAACATAGCAGGTCTCACCACAGTCCTAAAAACCCTTTTACTCTTTCAAATACCCTTCAATCACAAATCACTCCTGCCACTCTTCTCTGCCCACTCCACCCTGACTACACTCTTTTCTTCACTTCGCTAACACACTCTCCATTACTTTGCACTGTTGATTCCAGGTACCTGAACTCCTCCAACATTTCCACCTCTTTTCCCTGCAACCGCACCACTCCACTGCCCTTCCTCTCATTCACACACATATACAGTTCTCTGTCTTACTCCTACTGACTTTTATTCCCCTTCTCTCCAGCACATACCTCCACCTCTCCAGGCTCTTCTTAACCTGCTCCCTACTCTCACCACAAATCACAATATCATCCGCAAACATCATAGTCCATGGAGACTTCTGTCTCACCTTGTCCGTCAACCTGTCCATCACCATCGAAAACAGGAAAGGGCTCAAAACTGATCCTTAATGCAGTCCCACCTCTACCGTGAACCAGTCATTCCTACTGCACACTTCACTGCTGTCATACTGTCCTCATACATGTTCTGCACCACCCTCACATACTTCTCTGCCAGACCTGACTTTCTCATATAATACCACACCTCTCTCGGCACCCTGTTGTATGGTTTCTCTAGATTCACCAACACACAGTGCAACTCTGACCACCTCTATACCACTCCATCAACATTCTCAATGCAAAGATTGCATCCATAGTGTTCTTCTTCTGCATTAAACCAGACCTCTTTCCAGATGTCGCACCAAGTACCTTCCTAGCTGTCTCTCATCACTTCTGCAGTAGTTGCCCAAACATCCAGCACCTCTTCACCATCACCGAGCCCCTGTCTGACCTCTTTCCTGAATCAAACACTACAGTCTTCCTTTTTCTGCTTCCACCATCATATTATTTTTGCAGTCATCACTTTCCTCCTCTTTCTTTCACCTTTAAAGCCATCATACAGGTCACCATCTGATGCTGTTAGCTACTGATATCTACCCAGATGAGGATGGGTTCCCTCTTGAGTCTGGTTCCTCTCAAGGTTTCTTCCTCATGCCATCTCAGGGAGTTTTTCCTTGCCGCAGTCGCCACTGGCTTGCTCGTCAGGGACAAACTTACTCATAAAAAACATATTCACTTTTAATCACCAAATTATCTGTGTAAAGCTGCTTTGAGACAATGTTCATTGTTAAAAGCGCTATACAAATAAAAATGAATTGAATAAAATTGATAGCTACACTGTCCCCTGCTACCACCTTACAGTTTCCAATATATTTCAGGCTGCATCTCCTGCATAGAATATAGTCCACCTGTGTGCACCTTCCTCCACACCTTCCTTATACTTCAATTATACTCAATTACATTTTATTTGTATAGTGCTTTTAACAATGGAAATTGTCCCAAAGCAGTTTTACACAGATAATGTTGTAAGAAAGAATTAATAAGATTGGTATTTAAAAATGTAAGTTTGTCCATGATGATCAAGCTGGTGGCAACCGTGGCAAGGAAGAATTTCCTGCGATGGCATAAGGAAGAAACCTTGAAAGGAACCAGACTCAAGAGGGAACCCATCCTCATCTGGGTGGCACCAAATGTCCATTTATTACATTAGGTACATATACGTCTTACATGTTACCCTATGCTCCATCTTCTTCTGTGGAAATGTAAAATATGTATTCACCACTGCAATTTCCATCCTTTTCACAAAATCTACCATCTGACCTTCCACACTGCTCTTCTTAAAGCCATACCTACCCATCATCTCCTCATCACCTCTGCTCCCTTCATCAACATGCATATTGAAGTCTGCCTCAAGCACCAATCTTTCTTTCCTGGGTACACTCTCTATCACGCTATCTACCTAACTCAATCATCATCCTATCGGACACTTTCTCTTCCTTCAGGATCACCCCTACACCACTTCTCTTTCCATCCACACCATGATAGAACTGTTCAAACCCACCTCCAATGTTCCTGGCCTTACTCCCTTTCCACTTGGTCTCCTGAACACACATGTCTAACTTTCTCTTCTCCATATCAACTTCCTCTCTCCCTTTACCAGTCATAATGGCAACATTTAAAGTGCCCACCCTAACCTCCAATCTCTTACACTTCTACTTTTCCTGCTGTCTCTATTGATTTCTTCACCCTCTCCTTCTCCTCCTTTTGCCAACAGGAGCCCAATTTCCACCGGGACCCTGGTTTCGACTGATCTGGTATGATATTTAGGTTTATGAGCCGCTTATTTGATTTTGCACGTTTTATGCTGGATGCCCTTCCGAACTCAACCCTCCCCACTGGCCTTGGGACTGGCACTAAAAATGTACTGGCTTTGCAACCCTCATGACTGGGTTATGTTTTCATTATCACAGTATCTAAAATCAATCATAATAATTAGTCATACTTTAAAATCCACTGACAGGTAAATCAAATGACTTTGATTATTCCGTTACAGTAGCACGTCAAGGTGATGCAATAGATTAGACATTAATTAAATAGCCAGCTGTCAAAGCTGATCTGTTGAAAGCAGAAAAAATGGGCAAGTGTATAGATCCAAATGACTGTGACAAGGGCCATGCTGTGATGGCTAGAGGACTGGGACAAAGTATCTTTAAAATGGGAGATCTTGTGAGTCTGGTTACTGTAGGACAATATATTCTATATATACTCCACAAGAAAAATATTCTTTGTCTTTGTCATGTGTGTGTGTGTGTGTGTGTGTGTGTGTGTGTGTGTGTGTGTGTGTGTGTGTGTGTGTGTGTGTGTGTTTGTGGGTGGTGTGTTGGGGACGTGTGGGGGTTTGGGTGTCAGAGTTTTTTTTCATGTGTATGTATGCATGCATGTGTGTGCGTGTGTTTGTGCTAGAGATAAAAGGGAGAGAAAGAGGAGAAAGATTAGCTCATACGCCCACCCGCTGTGCTAACTGACCCGAAGCATGACAAAGCTGATTATGCACATGATCAACCACATTCCATAAAATGCCTTCTAATGCTTGCAATTTTTTTGTGTTGCTGTGCAAATAATTGAGATAAACTGACACTGAGATTGGATCATATGGCCAGAGATCTCCAGTGGCCTTAAGAGGCAGGAGACATCTCTACTGTACACAAACTTTGTCATTAAAAAGACAGCTGTGCATTTATCAAAATGCTTTGCTGTGAAAAGAAGGGATAGGATTTTCATTAAACAATCTATTTCTCTTGCATTTGAACTGAACTGCAAAATTTGGTTACTTATTTTATCTTGCAAATGGTTCTGTGAATGTCACAGTTGCCACATAATTGTCTAATTTGTAATGGCTGTATGAACTAAAACCCATTAGCACCTATCACATTTGCCACCCCATGTCTAAAATTCTAGTAATGTCTCTAATTAAACAGATATGAGATAAACTTTCCAGCACAGCATCATAGGACACTATTTGTGGGCAGCATATGTGTAAAATAAGAATATGACAAATACATATGGCTGTACTTCAGAAATAGGATTGTGGTGCATTTATGTGAAGAAAAAAGATAAGCGCATGTCTAGTGTTTAATGCTGTCTAGGCCAGATAAAGATTAAAAACTATAATTCAGACACTGAAGTCAGTAAAGAGGAAATAATAAAGTATTTACAACTTTTTATTAGTCATACAAATAGTGTATATTACAAAATTTAATGAACAATTAGGTGTTAGTAATTTATCTCATGTACATATCTCATAAACTACTAGATAAATAAAGATCTTATGTCAACGACTTTTGTAGCAAGTGGTACCTGTACAAGTTGCAATATCAGGATTCACTACACATCTAAATCCAAATCCAAGCATTTGATTGCATACACATGATTCAGTCACTATCTACAAATTACCCTCAATATGTCTTCCTATGCAGTAGAAAAGAAGACCAGAGAGAAGCATCAAGGGGATACCAGCCACTGCAACAATGAACGACCAGCCATATTGTGTTTCCAGATGGGCACCAGGGCAAGTCCTTCCTCTCTCCTGTAGAATATATTGTCTCACATCTATAAGCTCCATCCATAGTATGTACAGACCCACCAGCACCAGGAAAAGGCATGCTGCAGATAACAAAGAAATACAGAGTGTCAGTAATTATGAGTGTCTTTGTCTATTTCTTTCACATTCATATATATATGTGTATATCTATCGTTCCTACTGCACGCTTCACCGCTGTCACACTGTCCTCATACATGTCCTGCACCAGCCTCACGTAATTCTCTGACACATCTGACTTCCTCATACAATATCACAATTTCTCTCGTCACCCTGTTGTACGCTTTTTCTCAATCCACAAACACACAATGCAACTCATTCTGATCTTCTCTATACTTTTACATGAACATTCTCAAAGCAAATAATATGTCTGTTGTGCTCTTCCTCGGCATGAAACTATAATGTTGCTCACAGATGGTCAACTGTTCCACTATTCTTTCCCATAACTTCAAGGTGTAACTAATCCACTTTATTTATCCACTTTTTTTTGCCTTGTAGTTATTGCAGGTCTGCACATCTCCCTTATTCTTATACTCCCTAACTCCTACTCCATTCCTCAGGCATCCTCTAACTATCCAAAATCTTGTTCAACAATCTGGTTAAAAACTTCACTGCCGTTTCTCCTAAACATCTACATGCTTCTACCGGTATGTCATCTGGTCCCACCAACTTTCCATTCTTCATCCTCTTAATCGCTGCTCTCACTTCCTCTTTACTAATCCTATTCACTTCCTGCTTTATCATCTCCACATCATCCAACCTTCTCTCTCTCTCTCATTTTCCTCATTCATCAGCTGCTCAAAATACTCCCTCCACCTTCTCAACAGGGTCTCCTTACTATTCAACACATTTTCATCTCCATCCTTTATTGCTCTAACTTGCAGCACATCCTTTCCCAGCTCAGTTCCTCTGCCTGGCCAATCGGTATAAATCCTTTTCTCCTTCCTTAGTTTCCAACTTCGCATACAGCGCCTCATATGCCTTTTTCTTGGCTTTTGCCACATCCCTCTTCACCTCCTGCCGCATCTCCTTTTATCCATCTATCTATCTATCTATCTATCTATCTATCTATCTATCTATCTATCTATCTATCTATCTATCTATCTATCTATCTATCTATCTATCTATCTATCTATCTATCTATCTAATCTAATCTAATCTAATCTATTTGGTGTTTTATGCAGCTCAGATTGTCCTTGTAATAATTACAACCTGTATATTATAGGGATCTTTTTATCCAAGATTAGTTTACCCCAAACTTCATCACTGGTAGATCTTTTAGTTATTTTTTTCTCCAGTGGCCAAACTCTTACAGTAGAGTTTAGTAAGTTTAGTCATCTTTCAGGATGAATCTGTACTTAAGTTACTTCCCAGGAACTCGAGCTGTGTCAGAAACGCTTTGGGAACACCTCTGCATTGTCCAGTATATTCAGGTATCATCCTACTATCCTCCTCCTCAGCTGGGGCAGGGTTCTTCTTCGTAGAGAAGAAGGATAAATCCCTACGCCCATGCATCGACTTCCGGGGTCTCAATGCCAGCACTGTCCGGAACCAAAACCCCTTGGCGCTTATGGCCTCGGTGTTCGAGCTCCTGCATGGTGCTACGGTCTTTACTAAGCTGGATCTATGCAACGCATACCACCTGGTGTGTATCAGGGAGTATCATGTCGTTCTGCCTTACAAACGCCCCAGCCGTCTTTCAGCGTCAGGTCCTGGAAAGACTCCTTAATAATGGGCCCTACGTGAAACCGGAGAAATGTGAATTCCACACCTCACAAACCTCGTTCCTGGGATACCTGTTATCAGCCGGAAAAATCCAGATGGACCCTGCCAGGATCTAGGCCATCCGGGATTGGCCAGCCCCCACCTCCCGCCACCATCTACAAAGGTTCCTGGGCTTCACCAACTTTTATTGCCGCTTCGTCAAGGGCTATAGTATAGCACCCCTCCACCACCTGACGTCCTCCCTCCGCTCATTCCTTTGGGGCCCTGAGGCTGAGGAGGCGTTTCTCGAGCTTGACGATTCACCATGGCACCCATCCTCATCTTTCCCGACCCAGCCCAGCAATTTGTAGTCTAGGGAGACGCTTCCGACATAGGTGTAGGGGCTATGCTCTCCCAGGTCTGTTCCGAGAATAACCGGCTGCATCCTTGTGCTTTTTTCTCCCGAGACGCGCTTCTGGTAGCCTTCATTGTAAGGGACACCCAGGACTTTGTAGCAGCCTGCCGTGACTGCGCCCGACACTAGAACCCTCGTGGCCACCCTGAGGTCTCCTTTGGCCCTTTCCTTCCACGTCCATGGTCACACCTTGCCATGGACTTCGTTACCGGGCTGCCCCCTTCCAATGGCAACATGGCCGCTATGACGGTTATTAGTCGGTTTTCAAATGGGACACTTTATTGCACTACCCAAACTGCCATCCGCCAAGGAAACTGCCAAGCTAGCCCTCCATGGATTTCCCAGAAATATTGTCTCGGACCGCGGACCTCAATTCTCGGCTCAGTTTTGGAGAGAGTTCTGCCACCTTCTGGGCATCTCGACCAGCCTCTCATCCGGATTCCACCCCCAGACAACCGCGCCTAGCCCCTCATTACCGTGTCGGACAGCGAGTATGGCTCTCCACTCGGGACCTTCCCCTTAAGGCCACCTGTCGGAAGCTCGCCCCTCGCTTCATCGGCCCATTCCCTATTTCCAAAGTTGTCAATCCCGTGGCCCTCCGACTCAGGCTCCCCAGAGCACTCCGGATCCACCCTACGTTTCACATCTCCAGGGTTCAACCCGTCCGGGCCTGCTCCCTAATGCTAGTTCTCACTGAATGGGCTCTCCTCTCACTCTGCACGCTCGCATTTCTGGCGTGGCTCTCCCTGCTCCCGGCACACTCGCGGCATCCTCCTTGGATCCTAGACCCAAATAGCTGATAATGCTGTCATGCTAGTCCTGCTGGGGTCCCTACAATGGGGGCGGGGATACCATGCTAAATACCATAAATGTAAATGTAAATGTGCTTGCATCTGGATCCTATTTAACAATATTTATGTATATTTATTAATATTTATTATAACAACTTTTATGTAACAATAAGTATACCTAATGATACATGTTTTTCTCTCTCTCCCTGTGGCCCACCCTTAACCCCCAGCAAGTTTAACATTCTCCTGAAGCACCAGTGATCCTATACATTTCTTCATTCCAGACCTGCATGATTCCTCCTGATGCCCTGCATTTGGATGGTGTTCTTTTCAATTGGAGACCACTTGCTGTTTCTGTAGATCCATGAAGATACTGAGCAGGGTTATATTTAAGATTTGGATTGTAATTAATATAAACAGTCTGCCACAATGTCATAGGACTACATTTGCTATGTACAGTTATTTGGACTGATTTAAAAATTTTAAAATTAATCTACTTACTTCTGTAAAGCTGTTTGTGAAAATTACAATTGGTAAAATCACTATTTATATAAAATTGAATGGAAATTATTGTTTAGGTGATCATATTGGCTTTAGTTGCCACATTATTAAAAACAAAAAATACAACCACACTTCAAGACAGATGGGATGCTCTGTGAAATGTAAAAAAAAAAAAAACAGAACACAATGATTTGCAGTAGAACATATACAATGTTTAAACTGATGTTCCAAGAAAAAAAGGTATTTAATTGAAAAATTTTGAATTTGATGGTCACAAAATCTCAAAGGTCTCAAAAAGATTATACATAATTCTTTAACAAAATGTAATGATATAGTATCATATATAATTGGTTATCATATAATTTGTATGCACTTTGCATTTTCTTTACACAAATAAAAATACTAATTAGGTTCTATGGTTTTGTGTGTTTTGAGTATTGTGAAAACTCAAAAATTGTTTGCAGTTTTTTATTGTTAAATAGACATGCCCAATGCAATGTGTACAATTATAGACATCATATTTGCAGCTGGTAGGCTCTAGTTTCAGTGATGTGTGTGCATTTGCATTTTAAGCACTCTTGTAATCTGGACTTCTATTTCTGTTGACTCTCAGATTGGTACTCATGCACATGCTGAAGTACATGATGTTGCTACAAAAAAAAATTACTATGTGCTTTGTACCTGCTGTGATGAGAAAAGCACCACCCGCCTTGTAGAGTTTGTGGCTGATGAAGGGAACTGCACACACTAGCAGGAAGCCCCCGGTCACACTAGCTACAATGGCCAGGATTATAAGCATGGTCCAAAATCCACGGAAAACTAATGCACACAAACACACACAAAAACCCACATTTTCATAGTCTTTGAACACAACAGGCATAGGAAATACTACATTTGTTGACGTGTGTTACAGTGCTAAATGTTTATTAAGAAGGTTGTCATTTGCAAATATTCTGATTCTGTGTACTGAAAACAAGTACTGTATAACTGATAGCAGGTAAATTATGTTCATGGCAAATGGGTACCGCAAGTCACTGTCTGTCATTCAGTTCTTTTAGAAGAACTAGCCATTTATAGGCATCTGGAAAGTGCTGTACACCAAGCCCAGAGTAAATCACAATTACATACTATACGTGTGTTAACATGAATGCCAGAGTTTAAAGTGATTCCAAAATATAGAGCAGCTTACTTTTTAACCTTATGGGTTTTACATAATAAATTAAAGCAAAACAGAGAAACATTAACTACTTATTATTGAAATCAACAAATTATGTAATTATGTATTACTTGTTACCAATTTTTGTTTTTTTTATTTTGCATAAAAGCAAGAAAAATGCAAAAATTTAGTTTAAATTGATATGATATTTTAACTAGAATTAAATTAAACTCAAGTATACAAAGAAACAAAAATTAACATCTAATGTAGTATTATTGCTAATTACTGGCAATAATGTTTGTCCTTTGTTTGTTGCCTTCTACAATTGTAATTTTTTCATGCTCATTGTTGTCATGCTAAGGTTATGTATTCTTTTGCTTGTGATTTGTTTCTTTGATTTGTGTTCAAGGTTTGCATATGATTAACAATTCGTACTTACATCTGCTTCCTGCCTAATTGAATGACATGATGACATGTCACTTATTTAGCAAATAGGCAGCTGTAAATGTAAATAATAATTATTATTTTTAAGACAGTCCACATTTTAACAACTAGTACAAGAAAACAAAATGAAGTTAATTAAGTTCTGACTAGTTCGGTTCGTAAAAACCACATGCAGATATGATAAGTACTGTATAGCAGGATTAAGTTGTTTTAGATTATTACATGTTCACAAGTCACTTGAAAAGACTATGTACTCTATGTTGATACTAGAAATCATGATCTAAAACAATGTGAGTTGCTCAATGGGTGTGTGAAGAATTTAAAAACCTAATTAAAATGCCAGGGAACCCTTCAAAATCTGCAAAAACAAGGAAAAAAGGCTGACTAATTAAATTTGTAAGTGTTCCCCATGTAAATTTATTGACCCACAGGGGCTTGAGAACAGTTAAGCATGAATTAGTCCAATAGTTCAATACCTTTTTATTTGTATAGCATTTTAACAATGGACATTGTCTCAATGTAGCTATACAGAAATAAATATAAAACATTTTGCAAAATGTTATTTTTTTTACTACTTATTCTGTATTTGCCAAGTTGAGCTATCATGCTATGCTAATGGATACAGTTTGTCCCATATTCAATGGTGGACAAAGTACACAAACCATGTACTTGACTTAAGGTTAAGATACACTTTATAAATTTTACTTCAGTAAAAGTACTTCTTATAAACTTTAACTTGAGTAAAAGTACAAAAGTATTTGCCTTCACATGTATTTAAGTATCCAAAGTACTATGATTTATTATGGCTATAATTATTGTCATTATTGTATTATTATCATTGTCATTGACTTGAAATGTAGTGAAGTTAAAGTAAATGTCTCCCCAAATAAAAAAATACTTTAGCAAAGTAAAAGCTACTTAAGTACAGTAACAAATTACATTTACTTCATTACTGTCCACCAGTGCCCACATTAAATGTTTAATCATATTATTGTTGCTCATTCCACATCAGTTCGCTCTCCTAAAATTGGAGAGGACATGGCTGCCACAGACTTCCCATATCACCTCCATTTATAAAGCAATGATATAATCTTGTTTATGTGAAGTAAGACTGCTCCTGAGCAGGTTTGAATTTATGGATCTGTTGCTATGACAACAAATCCAGCAAATCCAGATAAGCTTGAAGAAACAAACAACCCCCAAATCATGTAAAATCATCAACAATAAAATCCAGCTAATTTAGTGATTCAAATACAACAGTGGTAAACATCAATTATTGAAAAATTATGGAAATGTGGAAACCATGTCGTAAAAGCTGAGGTTACATACAAGTGCTGATTAGCAGTGAATGTAAATTAGGTGCAGTGATACTGTGATGTGACATGTGAGCATGTGCAGTGGCTAATGGGAAATGTAATCTCTGTCCACGAAACTTTACTTCCCATGCTATACCTCTGTTTCCGAATATGGGAACCTTGGACAACAACACCTATATAAAACATTCATATATCATATTTCATTCAATGTTTTTTCCCTAGTTTATTATTTTTTTGCCTTGTTCACCTGAGCTTATAATTTTTTTAACTTTACCTTGTGATTTGCTATTACCACTGGTGTTTAATAAACAACACAGATAGAAGCAAGAGGCACATTTGATTGGCAACAGCACAGAGACATCTAGTAGTAGAGCAACAACAGCAAAAAGCCAAGATAGAGCAGCTAATCACCACACTGGCAACACCGATCTCAACAATGACAGAAACATACTTTTATAGATCCTTTATCTATTTTTTGGAAAAACAAATGCAATTGTACTTTACAGAACAAGTCAAAATATCTAACAAGCAGATCATTAACCTTTTCTCCAACAAAACACTTATGCGACAGCCATACAGGACCTTAACAGTGAGCATATTTCTTTGTAAAACCATTTCATATAGGTGTTCTGGCATGTGTTTGATCATCAGATGGAAAGGATATCAGTAAACACCTCCTATCCATAGCCCAGGGAAAACATGATATGGGCATAACTGTTCTGCTGACATGAACATATGCTGGCATGGCTGGAATGAGGCTGCTCTGAAGGCTGCTTACCACCTTCTGTTTAGGATTGGTCTTGATTGATTAGGTTCATTTCCCTGTTATACTATCAACCTGGATTGTGCCTGGAACCATGCCTGTGCTTGTTGTCAGACTGAAGCCTCATTAGTGAAAGACAGACACATTTTTAATGATTGATTGATTGATTGATTTATTTATTGATTGATTGATTGATTGATTCATCGCAAACTCGGAAAAGCGGATTTTTTGTTTATAACACTGTCTGGTCACTCTGACATAAAGCCAAGATTAGTGGAGCATTGCAGTTATGTTCGACCAGCTGTAAGTGGAGTTCTGGTTGTTCCAAATATCTTCAATTTAATAATTATGAGGCACAATTTTAATACATTTTCAAAGTTATCAAAAATCAGATTTTTTATTTTGTTTATGGAATATGTAAATTGGTAAACAAAAAAATGGCTTGCAGCAAAACCAAATATGAAAAAAATAAAGGGTTTTGAATAATATTTTTAATGCACAGTATAATATACAGAACTGTTTATGCTTAACTGTTGGGTTTACATTTTTATATTTCTTTTTTAGTAGCAATAATCTTCTTAGAGCAAATATTTAAACTTGATGTAATCTGTTATTGATGAAGATTTTTTGCCTTGAAAAGGATGAAGGCTGAAGGTGAAACTGCAGTTTGCATTCTTGTGACATCATCAGGACCCACTACTATAATAAAGTTGCTTTCTAGTAAGCAAAGTTTAATGGCTGTAAAGCAAAACAAAAGCAGTTGGCCTTTTTGGTTGCAAGCCCAAAGAGCATATTCCCCCCAAACCCTAGGGGGAGCCTCAGAGGAGGCTTGTGGTATTGACTTACACATGTTCAGCATGTTGGACTTTACCATCCACATTTGTCACTGCACATAAACCAGTATGGTGGAGAGTTGCCATATATACTGGCCTACAGTAGGTGTTCTACTTTAAGAAATAGGATTTCAATTCAGAAGAATATGATCAGATACATACAGTGTTCGGGCAGCATACACCAAGATGTTGTGATTTTTCTTTTGAAACCAAAGTGATACACAGCATGTGTTTGCAGACATACGGCCTAGGGCAAGGTGCTCATAAGGTATGTGTAGTGAAGCCCAGGCAATATATACATAATGGGGTAAGGTTGGCTCTTTGGCCAGCACATCAGCGTTTAGGTAAATTTAGGCTACCAACTAAATACTTTACCAGCGAACACAGAAATGCTTTGATCTTTAACCTTTCACAATTTCAAAGCTTGCTTATCTGTCAGTCTCTAACCATATTGCAAAGATTGGATACTTTTCATATGAAAGAAGATTAATTATTTAAATAGATCCCTGAAAATACACACATATATATATATATATATATATATATATATATATATATATATATATATATATATATATATATATATATATATATATATATATATATATATATATAGCTTACCTAAATGTAAAACACATTTCTGGATCCATTCCATCAACACATCAAGTTATTCATTGCTCTACCTGTCAAAGATGGACAGCCAGTTGGGATCTCTTGTTATGTCTTTGCTCCTCTACCACTTATTCATCCAATTTAGTTAATGATTCAGCAAATAGGCAACAGAGGCCTGCTTGTAACAATGAGATGGCCCAATGTGGCTTCCACTAGTTGCTAGCACTCAGGCCTTCCCAAAGCCACAATGATGTCAAAGATAGGTGGTGATATTTTGCATTCTTTGTCAGATCACCAGGGCCTCAAGATGTGGCTATAATTATCAAAAAGTGCAATGATTTGGCAATAAAGTAAAAGCTTATCAGTGCAAGAGCCTCTAGCGCTGGCCTTAATGCGCCTTTTTAAGAAGAAGTTGTTTCTTTGAATTGCTTATTTCTTTGTGCTAGTGATCACTCCAAATGAAAAAGGAAGAGAGTTGTATATTCTGCTTTGTGGACATTAACCTTACATTTACATTTACATTTGCGGCATTTGGCAGACGGCATTATCCAGAGCGACGTACAAAATGCTTTGAGTCTCTAGCAATGAATAAATCTACACTGGTACGCAAGATTACAAATTTAATATAAATATAACTCTTGAATTCTACAAAGCAAACTTGGAAAGTGATCATTTAAGTGTTTCAGGAAGAGGAAGGTCTTCAATCATCGCTTGAAAATAGCCAGAGACTCCGCTGTACGGACATCTAGGGGAAGTTAATTCCACCACCTCGGTGCCAGAACAGAGAAGAGCCTTGAAATATACTTACCTCTCATTCTAAGAGAAGGTGGTACCAGTCGAGCAGTGCTGGAGGATCTCAGACAGCGTGGTGCAGTGCGAGATGTGATGAGGTCTCTGAGGTAAGAAGGTGCTGGTCCATTTCTGGCCTTGTAGGCAAGCATCAGTGTTTTTAATCTGATACATGCAGCTACTGGAAGCCAGTGAAGGGAGCGCAGCAGTGGGGTGGTGTGGGAGAATTTGGGCAGATTGAACACTAATCGTGCAGCTGCGTTTTGGATCATTTGCAGTGGACGATAAGCGTTCAGGAGAAGATCTGTCAGCAGAGAGTTGCAGTAGTCAAGTCTTGAAGTGACAAGAGACTGAACAAGCACCTAGGCAGCCTGGGTGGACAGAAGTGGACATCCTTCGGATGTTGTAGAGAAGAAATAGACAGGAACGAGCCACATTAGCGACATGTGAGAAGAAGGACAATTCATTGTCCATAGTTACCACAAGGTTACGGGCAGTGGCTGAAGGGGAGAGCAGAGAGTCATGAAGAGTTATTCGGAGATCTTGACCTGGAGATAAATCACCTGGGAATCTTGAACCTTGAATCTTCACCTTACGTTAAACTTGCATGCATTTTGCAAAATAATTTCTTCACTTAACTTTATCAATGAGTTTATGACTTAACTGGGCATGAGCCCACAGTATGTTTGATTATGTGCCTAGTAGGCTACATGCCATACAGTGTTCATTTGGACATCATCTATCTGGTTCTCAGATGTGTTCATCTGCTATTGAGGTAAGCACAGGTTCTCTTGTCTAAGTAAAGGCTTGTCTACTGATTTTTTAAAGTCATTACCTTTGCATACTAGTGGATCCCTCTCATTTATTTCTCCTCCTTATTTAGAGGAGTGCTATTCTAGCAAGTTTATACTGTTCTTTCATGGCATCAATTATATATTTTACAAGGTTACCATCACTTTTCCCAGTTGTGTTCATCTCCTGTAATCTTTCAGGACAGCACTAATTTGGGTCCTTTTCCATATTTCATTAATTTCATATGTTATGTGAAACCTGTAGTGGCTATATGCAATTGATCCTTTTTTAAAAAAAATATTGCATCATTCTTTTTTAGGAAAATCACAGCATCCATGCACACATGCTTAAGGAAGTATGCACCTGCTTCATGCAACACTGGAGACTATCCAGGGTTTATATATCAAATAGGTACCCTTTTGTACTTTCAGATCTCAGAAGATATAAAAAAAAATTCCAGAGAACAGATATTGTGAAAAAAACAAACCATTTGTAAAGCAAATATTTTTTAATCCAATTATGTCTGCAATTTGAGCTTTTCAATTTTGTGTAGATGGAGTTCATCTTACCTGCAGTAGCATCATAAATATAATGAGGAACAGGTCCAACTGCAACAGGTAGAGGGAAGAGGTATCCATGTTGACACAATTTCAGTCTTGGCTGGTTAGCTGTGAAACACAGAAAAAGTTTCATTATAACCACTGATAAGTAGAGTTAGCAGTTAATCTTTTCTGATGACTTCCTTTGTATCAAGTCAAATCAAATATTAGAATTGCAATAAAACTGTCCCCAGTTGTCAAAGATACCCTCATTCTGTTTGCTCAAACATTTCTGTGCTTTCTACATAGATTACTTTGCCACGTTCATGGAGCAGTGTACCACCATTGAACACTCCATGAACTTAGAAACAACCCCAACAACAAGGAAGACAACCCCTCCTCCCAGTGACCAGGTGTTCTGTCTAACCACAGCTGAAGTGAGGCAAACTCTATGCAGAGTTAACCCACGAAAGTCTGCTGGACCAGACAACATTCCTGGCAGAGTGCTCAGGGAATGTGCACAACAGCTAGTGGAGTGTCTTCACCGACATCTTCAACATCTCCCTGAGCAGCGCCATTGTTCCTACGTGCCTCAAGACGATGACCATCGTAGAGAGCTGTCTGTTGGCAGCATGTAGCATGAACCGGCTTTCAATGCTAATATTTACTTTTGCTTTTACTTAGCTTACTTATATGTTTTTGTTTTGTCATGTGTCTCTTGTGTATATGTTTGGTTCATTCATGTCATGTCTCCACTCCTATCCTGCTATTGTTTAGTGTGTTCACGTGTTGTCTTATTCACAGCTGGTCTGACTTTTGCATTTTATTAATGTGTTTCGATATTCAAAACTTTGTTTCCATTTTCTGGTCACAAAGTAACCCGTTCAGTCTCTGTTAATTACCAAGCAGTCTGTTCATTGTTAATTTCTGTTTCTCATTCACAGTTTTGTCCTCTAATTTTTGTTTGCTAATCACCCAACCTTAGCTTGGATTACATCTTTTCATTTGCCTGTTTTATAATAAATATTAATACCCTGCACAAGAGCAGTAAAAATATACAAATTACCTGAACTCTAAATGTAATCTAAACATATAATTGATCTACAGAAAATATGTAGATATAGTATGAAATTCCCTGAATTGTCTACTCTAGGTGGTTATGCTAATGTCCTGTTCTTACTATATACATATAATTACTATATACATATAATGCATATAATGCAACAAACAACTGACTTGAAAAAAGGAATATAGTCCCTCAAGTAACGTCTGAGAAATTTTTTTCATGGGGTGTGTGTGTGTGTGGGGGGGGGGGGGTTTGCTCTCTTGTTTACCTACACCTGTATACCTAGGCCTGTTCATGCATATTGTGACCTTGATTCCAGACCTGAATTTTGAAAGTGTTGTCTCTGAGCACCTTTCATATATCAAGGAAATATTTATTGTTATTGATTTGTTGAAACTGTATATTATTAAACCACTCATTTGAGTTTCCAATTCTATGCAGGAAGTATGAACAATTATCTAAGTGAGTGCAAAATATCGCACCCTGTCTGTTCTCTTTACAAAAGCATAGCGTTTTGTTATTATGAGTGTAAAACAAAAGTTAGACCCTTTACAGATTCGAATGATGTATTGCTCTTATCTGTATGATCAGAAAAAGACTGAATAATTGAAGTTCATTTCGCTGTTATGAGGAAAAAATGGCACGAAAAGTGCTGCCGACCCCCAGAGGGTTAATTGTGTAAACTAAAATGTTTACTGATAAAATAAATAAATAAATAAAATTCTGTGGATTTTTTTTTTTTTTATCTAAGTAAAGAAAGAACGTCGTAAATAAACGTGTGTATGTTTATTTAATGATTTGTTTATATACCAGGATGATACACCAGTGGTAGATTAAAAAAACGTGCAATGACAGGAAATAGGTTGATTGGCTGAAAACGATGAATAAAGTATCTATCTATCTATCTATCTATCTATCTATCTATCTATCTATCTATCTATCTATCTATCTATCTATCTATCTATCTATCTATCTATCTATCTATCTATCTATCTATCTTTTTCTGATACCAGAAAAATCTACATAAGTACAGTAACAAAGTATTTGTACTTCATTACTTTCTATCTCTGCCCTGCACACACCCATCTGACCTCCCAGAAAAATACATTTATGCTACAGATGAGTGCACATTCTACTTTCTTATGTTCATGCTATCCATTATAAAAAAGACTACAGGCATGCTGTGCACAACAATGAAAACCTAGGGCAAGAGGTGGGAAAGGTAAAATGAAGAGGAAGATAACACTTTTCGAATCAATTAAGAGCAATATTGATTCTATATTTAATCAATCATAAAATGAACAAGCAGGACAGAAAGTGCATCCCAATATGAGCCATTAACTTTAGCAAAAAAATTTGAAATGAACAAAATCCAGTTATGTTGGTAGGTGGAAGCTTAGTGGACTTCGGGTGTTAAGATTGTGAGTTTAAATCCCAACCACATCAAGCTGCTGCTCCTGGGCTCCTGAGTAAGGCCCTTAACCCCATAGCTGCTCAACTGTATAAATGAGATAAATGTGAAATGCTCTGGATGAGGACTTTGGCCAAATGCTGTAAATGTGGGTAAACTTGTTAAATCTGTTTGCATTTTTGAACATGACCTTTAACTGTCTGAGTTCAGAGAAGACCAGCAACTTGTGGGTGAAACACAATCTTTATTCTAGAATGCACGGCTGAACTAACAAGCAATACACACTGGAGGACAATAAAAATCTTTAAAAATATACTGTCCACAATCAATTGTTTGGTGATATATGTATATGAGAGAAACGGTATAAACATGTGAAAGAGATATGCTACTTGTAAGTGCCTTTGACATGCATATATATATATATATATATATATATATATATATATATATATATATATATATATATATATATATATATATATATATATATATATATATACATATATATATATATATATATATATATATATATATATATATATATATATATATATATATATATATATATATATATACACATTTTTATATACAACAAAATAAATGTTATAAACAACCAAAACAAAAATGTTTGGTATATCTCTTTTTTACAATTGTATTTAATCAAAGAATCTTGTTTTTTGATTTGACCATTTATACCAGCAGTAATTATTATTATTTATGTGGCATTATTTTGTTTGTTTAGATGGCAGTAACAGGAAAGGATCATCATAAGGCATGTAGATATGGTAGTGTAAACAAACTAAACAAACTAAGGGACTGATGCCCCAGACGACAATACTAAAACTGCTTTACAAATGATGTATTAAAGACTCATGGTTTAATTGTATTACACTCAGATGTGTTTTTTGGGGCTGTCCCACTGGATGTAGAATTATGATGATATATTTTCTGATTTGGTGAAAGTGGTGTATAACATTTGTGAGAGAATTAAAAAAATAAATAAATAAATAAATAAAAATTATTATGATTTTAATATCATGATCATGTATATGATGATATATATGTTTCAATTACTGAATAGAACAGCTAGTAATACATTGTACATTGTAATATCATGATCATGTACTGTATATGATGATATTTAGCTTTCACTTACTGAATAGAACAGCCAGTAATACATGTTGGGTGAGGTCAATCTGGAATAGACAATGCCAGAAAAATCCCTCATGATGGAGAGTGAGAAAGGAAAGGCTTGAATCTGACAACTTTGAATCCTGGAATATAAATAAATAAATTAAATGTAAAAAAAAAAAAAAAAAAAAAAAAAAAAAAAAGTTAAATTGCTTTGTTTGAACCATCTTTTAAATGTGCAGTTTCAGACATCTAGACAAGGTAAATGAGAGGGTGAAAAATGTAACAATCCATTTTTTTTGTTGTTTTTTTTATTTTAGTTTTCCACATATTGACACTATATGACTCAAGTGGAGAGGCCTATGACTGGCTGGAATAATTTAAAGCATCACCTAATGTCACAACCTTTCTAAAGCACTTGGAAGTGAACCGCTATTTTTGAATAATTTGCTGCATTTTTGGAGACATGCGTCTGAGTGCTGTATGGGTCATTGCCAACACAACCTTATAAGAATTTGTGGTCTGTGGCTCCTTAAGCATACATATGATATGATTCAGCACACTGGAAGCTGTCAAAAAAATGATTAATGAGGTAAAGGAACCATATGGTTTTTAAAAATTGTAAAGGACAGATTTGTAGAATGTATTAATAATGTCTAGTTAGTACACAAATTCAAATATTTCTTATCACTTTTTTTTTCCAATAATGTTTATTCAAAGAATCTTGATGCTTTGTATAAGTTCTATAGCATTATATTATTTTGATTTTGTCTGTTTAAAAGGTATTAGAAAGGAAAGAGCGTCATAAGGCAAGGAAATATGGTTGTGGTCTCTGGCCGATCTTGTGCCCCAGACAACACAATAATTTTTTTTTTGTTGGGACAATGTAAACTCACTGCACAATATAAAGTATATATATATATATATATATATATATATATATATATATATATATATATATATATATATATATATATATATATATATATATATATATATATAAAACTAAACAGATCCGCCCACTTTGTCCCAGCCTGCCCATTGATGGTGTGCTCTTCAATTGGAGGTCACTCTGTGCAGCTGGGAATGGTTTCACATCAACGGCCTGGGGATCCATGAAATTACGGAGTAACACAGGAGCTTTGAGGATAGATTTGGATTGTACTTAATGTCAAACACTGACCCAATACTACAATTTGAATTTGATCTCAATCACTGCACACCTCAACATCATTTAGCTGTAATAACTGGACATTCAGTGCCACCCAGATGAGGGTGGGCTCCTTCTTGAGTCTGGTTCCTCTCAAGGTTTCTTTCTAATGCCATCTCAGGGAGATTTTTCTTGCCACATCACCACCGGCTTGCTCATTAGGGACAAACTTACACTTATAAAGAACATCTCTTTCATTCTTATTAAATATTTATTGAATTGAATTGAATTGAATTGAATTGAGAGAGAGAGAGAGAGAGAGAGAGAGAGAGAGAGAGAGAGAGAGAGAGAGAGAGAGAGAGAAAGAAAGAAAGAAAGAAAGAAAGAAAGAAAGAAAGAAAGAAAGAAAGAAAGAAAGAAAGAAAGAAAGAAAGAAAGAAAGAAAGAAAGAAAGAAAGAAAGAAAAATATGATCTTTGGTTCTATACTTACCCACACCGATATACATTTCCATAGAACTACTCCACTAACAGGATGAGCAGTTAATCAGTGTGGGTGAGTGTAGTAGCAAGGATAATCTTTTACAAAATATGTAAATAAATTTAGCAAAAATGCTTATATTTTTGGCAAACAGTTCAAATGTGCATGTTTGTTTCCAAAATCACCACTTTTGCACAACATGCACACTTTCTGCTCTCTGTGACTGGCTTGTCAGAGTGTACTGTCACTTAAATAAGAGATAGCACTGGGATTTACTTTGTGCCTTCATTTTTTGTCATAATTTGGTTTACTATGATTGTTTTGAGGTTTGCTCTTCCCAGTGCAGTGTTGTAGTAGTGTACTGTATGTTACTACCATGTTGCCATATATTACAGAATAAAACATAAAATAAATGTCATGTGCCAATAATGTCATGGTTGTCCCTGGCTGCATAAAGCACTATAATAAAATAAAAAGTCAATCATAACACTGCTATGCTTTTAGTAAAATGGACCCTGAACATTTAAGTTGTACAATGCACAAAGTAGTCTTTTTCCAGCAGTGAGTTATCAGTAATGGCAAAAAATAAATACAATTAAAGAGAGAAAAAATGTCAGAAACATTTATTTATTTTATTAAATTTTTCATTTAAAAAAAATAAAAAAAAAAACTAGACCAGAAGTCTGGATTATGTCATGTTGTGTACTGGTAAAAGTGTTTAATATATGATTTCCATCATGGCAACCATTAAATATTTTTATTTAGGTAAAATAATACAAACTCAATGGTTTCCTCTTAGATAATAGAATCCTATTAAGGATGCTAATTATATTCATTTATTCAAAGAATCCCAGAAAAAAACCAATGAGTATAGATATGAGTATACTATATGTAAAGATATAAATTGTTACTTTACAATAGGGTTTAGTTTCATTCAGTATTTCTTTCTTAAGAGCTGAAGTCTTAGGAGCACTTTTATTCTTTGTATTCACAGGATAGTGTTAAACTGTTTGGCTCTATCCATCAAAAGCACCTTTCCTTCCCCAATGAAATAAAATCTTTTGTGCTTTGTTAATATGCAAGCATTAGCACTTTTGTTGTTTTATCTTGTATTTAAAACAGTGAATTAAACATGTTTTAAGATAATAGATTGGTCTTACAATAAAAAAAAAACCTACCAGTACTTTCAGTCCTGTCATATTCTTGCTGTCTCAGTGAACCGTGTATAGTGTTGATAATTAAACTGTATGAATACTGCAGTTAAATACTTTTCAAATCAAAATAACTTACACCAGTGGGATAATGAACTGCTGATTTGTGACTAAACATACATTCACAAATCTTTACATAATTCTTTCAAGTTTAACTTTTTTAAATTAAACTAGCTCATACTCCAGAAAGGCAGAAAGGTTTTTATTAACATCTATTTAAGTGTTAATCTAAGAGACTGTGTATTACCTCTGTGCTGTTGGTCTGGGCTATAGTGTATGTTGTTGCCCTCAGCTGCTTGAACCCCTCACAGTCATCACTTGCTAGGAGCCAGTAATCCGTACCAAACGCCACCAAGAAACATAAAAACCCTGGAACCCCAAGCAACCCCCCAACCAGAGCAGCAATCCCAGTCTTCATGCTTTATCCAGTCAAAGGTAGTAAGAAGGCCAAGGATAGTTGTTCGGCACTGCACCAGGCTGGTTGTGTGTCTGTGACTGGGGTGGTGAAGGGGTGGGAGGGTGTTTTGTGGGCTCTGGCTATTTTGGGATGTGGACAAAACGGGCACTGTGGTGTTAGTTACCCTAGGCAGGCTAAAGTTATTCTCAGACAAGGGTCTGGAATGCTATGAAAAAAAAACTTAAGCATTTTTTTATTTAAATTTTTTTTTATTTAGGCAGCTTTTGTTCAAGGGCCTGTCCACTAGTGATATTAAACTACTGTTTCATGTCGAGTCAAACATGAATGTATAAAGAATTACATTTGCTTAACTTTTCTTTGAGTATCGCTGCATTTGCACAATGTGTACGGTTTAGGCTCCATCTTAATAGCAATGGAGGCAGAGGATCATGTATAATTCTGATGGAAATGCCAAAGTTAATCTTTTTTCCCTCTTTTTGCTCAAAACGCTAGTTTTAACATTTCTAATCAAGGTTTATCTCATTAAAATTGTCTAATAATTAAGTGTTATGGAGTGAAATAGTGTTATTTACTCATTTAAATCGATTTCGTATAGTGTTCTTTGGGTTTTTACTGGGTGGAAGGGGCGAATCAGAAGGTCGCGACAATTCGGAACTCGCGACCGGTCTTGGTCCCTAACCCTCGCGAGCTACGAGGTTCCACTGTACTGCATTTCAAGCTTGTGATTATATGATTGAGCATTTAATAATAGGTCTACTATGAATAATAAGTCTATTATTTAAAATACATAAACGTTTTTAAATAATATTCTGCAAATATGAAGGGTTCTATTGCCCTCTACTGGGTAGTAGTGGTATGTGTACAAAATAGGAAACATCAAGTCGAGTCAAGAGTCTGTTGTCATTTCAACCATATATAGCTGACACAGTACACAGTGAAATGAAACAACGTTCCTCCGGAACCCTGATGCTACATACAACAATAATCACAGAAACAGAAAACACAGGGCTAAGGACTAGTAAGTGTCCTCGCCACATAAAGTGCATGTGTGCAACCTGGTGCAAACAGTGCAAAGACAACACAAGACAGTGCAAGACAAACAGAACAGTGCAAGACAATAGACAAAACACAAAATAGCTCCGCCAGTAAACCTGTGTAAAGAGACAAAGTGAACAGTAGCAAAAATGTAAACAAAATGTTGTGCAAAGAGCAATAGCAGCAATCCAAAAAAGATGTGCAAAAAACGGCATGTAAACAGTTTATGGTAATGAAGTGATGTAATGTGATTGATACTGGGCAAAGTGAGTACGAGTGTGTGTTGAGTCTGGGTTGTACAGATCAGTCACACAGTTGAGTGGTGTAACATAATAATAAAGACTGGGAAGATTATATAGTCCATTAACAAGATCAGTTAACAATCCAGAACTCTCCAGAAGATCAATTAGAAAGAAAAGAAAATCACCAGCCAGCTTACTCGAAATACTGTACTTATGCTAATATTTTACACCATTTAAAGCGATGTTTAAAATGAAGATTCACTGAAGCTCTTGGCCTGTGTCTGTATAATTTAATGAAATTATTTGCTTGATTTAATATATTGTATAGATCCCTATTACACTACAAAAATTCTCTGAACAGTTGGAGCATAGACTCCAAAACACTTATGAACACAGGTGTGCTGTGGCACTGTATGTTGTGGGGTGGGGCCTCCCAGGATCAGGTTTGTTTGTTTAGGAAATATCACAGATGCTTAGATCAAGATTTGGGAAAGTTTAAGTCACCTTTAACTCTTTGCCATATTCCTCACACCATACTATTTTCTGTAATTTGTGCTACATTAGCTTTTCTGTGTAATCAGACCTGCTCCCCACATCAGTAAGCCTTGGGTGCCCATAAGTCCTGTCATAGGTTGTCCCTTCTTGAACTCCTTTTGACTGCTGCCTAATCTACTCCACCTCTTAACATGCACTATTGTACTGAGATAAAAAAAATTAAAAAAAATACATTCACTTCACCTGTTAGTGGTTTCAATATTATGGCTGATTGGTATATATTTCAGTAAATCAGTGTTAATAATGCATTAGCAGATGACCATAAGTAATTAAATGTATATCACCACAAATATGTAACAGTTTTATTGTTGTGTCCTTCCATGTTTTTATAGAAAAGAAAAGAAAAGAAAAGAAAAGAAAAGAAAAGAAAAGAAAAGAAAAGAAAAGAAAAGAAAAGAAAAGAAGAGAAAAGAAAAGAAAAGAAAAGAAAAGAAAAGAAAAAAATGTCATTGGCAAAGCATGCCTTTGTTATATACACATAGATAAAGACAAGCACAAGGATTACTGCTTACTGCTCCCTTTTTCTTTTTTTTTTCGTTGCTGAAAGAACATGTTTTTTTTAGCAAAGCAATGCATAAGGTCACACAGGTCAGCCTTTCATTCATATCAACTTTAGAATGAAGAAACAATGTAACCTCAGTAACTCTGACTAGCTTGCATTAGATGGACTGGTTTGAGTATTACAGAAACTGTTGATCTGTTGAACCTGACTTCACTTTGTGCACAGGTTCATTCAAACTAAACAGTTAAAGATTTTAAAGTGTATCCTGCTTTGATTCATCTTCAATTCTGCTACAGCTTGCAAATGGTATGATATTTTGCATCAATATTCGGCATCTGTGGACATGATTTTCTGCTGTTTGACAAAGTCTCTATGAAATGGTTCCAGTATACATCAATATCCTCTCCGGTCAACAGATCTAAATCCAGCAGAGCACCAGGTGGGGCAGAACAGGATATTAGGTGCATGACAAAAACAAACACACCAACAAACTAATTACATTATTAAATAAATATGTGTCATAATTATCCTGTGTTCACATATGCAAATATTAACCATATGCCAAAAGTACTTTTGTTTTGTTGAATAATGCTTGCCCTGCTGAATTTTCATGCAATTTTTTTTCTTCCTTTGTGCTTTTTCAAAATGCCTGAAGATTATCTCCTAGCACAGATCAGTATAATAAGAGTTTAATACAGAAAGAAAGAGATTGCTTGCAGTCTAGAACAGCTAATAAAAAATAATATAGTGAGAAGATTTATACCTATGAAGTTTACAAGACCAAGAGTACAAGACCACATGTACTATGCGCCCAAAGGTTTGTTGAAACCTGACAATCACACCTACGTGAACATGTTGAACAGCCTTATGCAGAACCTTCTTCTTTTGGCTTCTCCCATTAGGGGTCGCCATAGCGGATCATCCGTCTCCATTCTACCCTGTCCTCTACATCTGCCTCTTTTGAACCAACTACATGCATGCCTTTCTTTACCACATCCATAAACCTTCTCCTGGTCTTCCTCTTTTCTGCCTTCCTGGTGGCTCCATCCTCAGCATTCTTCTACCAATATAACCCATGTCCCTCCTCTGCACATGTCCAAATCATCTCAATTTAGCCTACCTCACCTTGTCTCCAAAAGGTCCAACATGCACTGTCCGTTTTAATAGACTAATTTCTAATCCTGTCCATCCTCATCACTCAAAACAAAACCCTTAACAACTTCAGCTCTGCTACCTTCAGCTCCACCTCCTGTCTTTTACTCAATGACACTGTCTCTAAACCATACAACATCGCAGGTCTCACCCCAAACTTTCCCTTTCACTCTTGCAGATACCCTTCTATCACAAATCACTCCTGCTATCACTCTTCTCCACCCACTCCACCCTGCCTGCATTTTTTTTCTTCACTTCTCTAACATACTCTCCAGTACTCTGCACTGTTGACCCCAGGTACCTGAACTCCTCCACCTTCTCCACCTCTTCTCCCTGCAACCGCACCACTCCACTGCCCTCCCTCTCATTCACACACGTGTACTCTGTCTTACTTCTACTGACTTTCATTCCTCTTCTCTCCAGCGCATATCTCCACCTCTCCAGGCTCTTCTCAACCTGCTCCCTACTCTCACTAAATCAAAATATCATCTGCAAACGTCATAGTCCAGGGAGACTCCTGTCTGACCTCGTCCATCAGCCTGTCTATCACCACTGCAGACAGGAAAGGGGCTCAGAGATGAACCTTAATGCAATCCAACCTCCACCTTAAACCTTGTCGTTCCTACTGCACACTTCACTGCTGTCACACTGTGCTCATACATGTCCTGCACCACCCACACATACTTCTCTGACACACCAGACTTCCTCATACAATACTATAACTCCTTTCTTGGCACGCTTTCTCTAAATCCACAAACTCACAATGCAACTCCTTCTGACCTTCTCTATACTTCTCCATCAACATTCTCAAAGCAAATAATGCATCTGTGGTGCTCTTCCTCGCCATGAAACCATGCTGTTGCTCACAGATGGTCACCTCTTCCCTCAGCCTGGTTTTCACTACTTTTTTCCATAACTTCATGGTGTGACTGATCAACTTAATTCCCCTGTAGTGCAGGTCTGCACATCTGCTTTCAAAATCTGGTTAAAAACTCCACTGCCATCTCTTCTAGACATCTGCATGCTTTTACCGGTATGTTATCTGGACCAACCGACTTTCCACTCTTTATCCTCTTAATTGCTGCTCTCACTTCCTCCTTACTAATCCTATCCACTTCCTGCTTTACCATCTCCACACCAGCCAACATTCTTTTGGATTTTCCTCATTCGTCATCTGCTCAAAATACTCCCTCCATCTTCTCAACATATGCTCTTCACTAGTCAACACATTTCCATCTCCATGCTTTATTGCTCTAACTTTCATTGCTCATCCTTCCCAGCTTGGTCTCTCTGCTTGGCCAATCGGTACAAATCCTTTTCCCCTTCTTTAGTGTCCAGCTTTTCATACAGCTCCTCATATGCCTTTTCCTTGGCTGCTGCCACCATCTAATGCTGTTTAGCTACACTGTCTCCTGCCAACACCTTAAAGTCTTAATCTTCTACAGGTTGCATCTCCTACATAGAACATAGTCCACCTGTGTGCACCTTTCTCCACTCTTATACGTCATCCTATGATCCGCCTTCTTCTTAAAATAAGTATTTACCACTGCCATTTCCATCCTTTTAGAAAATCTACCACCATCTGCCCTTCCACATTTCTCTCCTTAAGGCAATACCTACCGATCACCTCCTCATCACCTCTGTTCCCTTCACCTACATGCCCATTAAAGTCTGCCCCAATCACCAATATTTCATTCCTAGGTACACCTTCTACCTCTTCATCTAACTCACTCCAGAATTCCTCCTCACAGCCCACTTGGTATGAAATTCTGATTCATGATCCACATATTTGATTTGGCACATGTTTTACAGTCGATGCCCTTCCTAATGCAACATTCTAGTGAAACTGTGTGCTTCCAAGTTTGGTGAATGCTAAAGTGTTCACAAACTTTTGGCTATATAATCTACCTATTATACCAGAAACAATAATTTTAAAAGATTAGTTATTCTTGCATGGTTAATTCAATTATATAGTATATTTAATGTGGTTCTGTATAAGAATGATTTATTGACTGCTAGTTATGGCTTTAGTTTGTGACAACATGTTTAAAAATTCTCGAGTAATCTGAGTTAGCCAGAGAACATGCATGCTAATTTAGCTAGCTAGTTTGCCTACTGTTAATAATTTACTAATCCTTTGGTGCTATGGCATATTCTTATGGGTTTTGCTATTTTACATAAATATTTAATGAAAACAATTCAACAATTAATGCAGATTAAATCTGACACTAAAATACCTACCACTTACAAACTTTATATATATAGTATTAAAAAGTATAAAAGTATTTACTTTTTAAACTGTATTATGATAGAAAGAACCTGGTAATAATTGATGAACGTACATCTAAAAATATTTATTGGTGTTAAAGTTCCCTTTCAACATTTTAAAATCAGTTTATTACAGGATATTATTTTAAATTGTTTAGATTAAGAAATGTATTTAAAAAAAAAAATTATTTTAAAGAAGTGTATTTTTTTTTTAAGTGGACAACCGGTGGAAGCATTATGCTGTTCATTGGATCTTGAATTTTAAGCAGATTTTTAAAAACAATTTGAGCACTATATACGGGAAAGTAATAAATAATAAAAATACGAAAACTAATATGGCCTGCATCCATTCAGGAAACAGGAAACAGACAGCTGGTTAACCATATCCTGAATCAGTTTAAAGTTACAGTTTAAGTCACACTTCCTCAGCAGAAAACCCACTGCCTGCTTAGTGTAAACTGTAAATGTTCTTTATATATATATATATATATATATATATAAAGCAAAGCAAAGCTGCTGTTGGTCAACCTGCAGTACTTAAAGTGTCATGTCATTATAATGCCTAAATGATTTCCTCTGGCAATGGAGACCATTCATTTCTATCTCCTCGTCCTGCTGCCATCTGACATTGTGTTGACTAAATCTAATTTTCCTAAATTGTTCTCTTAGCCACACTATAAGTGCTGAAAAGAAACTTCTTGAATGCATATGAGTGAGCAACAAATTCAGGAGAGAAAATCCACTGTCTGTCAGCAACCATTTTGCTCAACCGCCAGTCATGTCCATGGCACAGCAGCACTGTGTCACTGAAGTCAACAGTGGCATAGCTTTATGAGGACAAAATGTTTTCAATTTCTGTACCCAATCAAATAGGTCATTATTGTATCTGTGAATTTGTGGATCTGTTTATCGAAATGAACATACCATCAGAGGTGTGGCATGTTAGTGGCAGTGGCAATAGAGGTGGCAGTGGATGATAGTAGCCTCCCCCCTGAAATAAGGTCTGTCACTCATATTGCTGCCCCAAACAAATCTCAGACATCTCATGCTCCTGTATGTACTGTATCAGATGACCCCTACCCCCACTCAGCCAACTAATCTTTTTATTTACAGTAAACATATTATCAGCACTTTTATATATTCACTTAAATGTGCATATTATTAACAAAAAATATGAAAGGTCATTTGGACCTTCTGGATCTTTTTGTGAATATTCCTTGACCATGGCCAATTCGTTGTGATTGCTGGTTTTATTTACAAACTTCAACTTTTTCTTTAGTATTTTAAAAGTCAGTTTCTGACGCAATGTCACTGTACAGCTGATCAGCTCAGACTCAAAGCAGCATACATACATACATACATACATACATAAATTTAAAGTCTTAATGTGTCACACCGCTCACACTGTTTTGAACTCAGTACAAAACTGGCTACAAATAATGATTTATCGTCAAATAGCACTGACACAAATCCTCAGAATAAGACTCCTTTTTCTTTTAATCATTATATATAATCATTATATACCATAATATAATATATATAAATATAATCATTATAATCAAAATACATGATGAAATCTCATATAGCTGCATCACGAGCTGCGCTTTCTTTGCGTGCCTGTTTAGCTTTTCACTTAGCAGCCCCCGAGAAATGCATTCGTTTTAGTTCCATCAAATCAGTATGCAGAAAAGTTGAATTTTGTTTATCACTGTACACAGTCTCTTCATGCATACATATTAACTGGTTCCACTTCAGGTGAATGAATTTTTTTTTTATTCAAATGGACAATGAGCCTTGTCTTACGCAGCCTGTCTTGAATGATGACCTAGTGTATAGATTGTTACAGTTATAGAGGCCCCATCCAAGCCTAAGACCCAAGGCAATTGCGTGCTTTGCCTATAGATAACACCATTCCTGGATTTAATAATAATTAAAAAAAAAAAATATATATATATATATAGTACTAAGTTATTGTAATCTTTAAAAATCCTCACAAAAAGGGGAATATTTTGCTACACTTTTACCACATATTCTGCACCAGGTTCATGTTGATAAACACAGTAGTGAAGGTAGTAGCTGAAGTAGCTGTATAATTCATGTATTATAAATATTAATGAACATGGGAGAATTACATATGGATATTAATGGCCAGCAAGTGCTCTAAATGAAACCAATAAATATTTATAATCATCTAATAAACATTGATGAATACAGTGCATCCGGAAAGTATTCATAGTGCTTCACTTTTTCCACTTTTTATATTTCAGCCTTATTCCAAAATTGATTAAAATCATTTTCCTCAAAATACTACAAACAATACCCCAAAATGACATTGTGAAAGAGGTTTGTTTGAACTATTTGCAAAAGTATTAAATATATAAAACGAAAAAGAAATAATAATAAATCACATGTACATAAATATTTATAGCCTTTACCATGACACTCAAAATTGAGTTTAGATGCATCCTGTTTCCGCTGATCATCTTACCTGTCTAAGTGTTTTATCAACTTGATTAGAGTCTACCTGTGGTAAATTCAGTTGATTAGACATGATTTGGAAAAGCACACACCTGTCTATATAAGCTCCAACAGTGAACAGTGCATGTCATGAAGTCCAAACAATGGTCTGTAGACCTCAGAGACAGGATTGTATTGAGGCACAGATCTGGGGAAGGGTACAGAAACATTTCTGCAGCATTGAAGGGGATGTTATTCAGTGGCAGGAACTTGGAGACTAGTCAGGATGGAGGGAAAGAAGAATGCAGCAATGTGCAGAGACATCCTTGATGAAAACCTGCTCCAGAGCAGTCTGGACCTAGACTGGGGCGACGGTTCCTTTTCCAACAGAACCACGACCCTAAGCACACAGCCAAGATAACAAAGGAGTTTCTGTGAATATCCTTGGGTGGTCCAGCAAAAGTCCAGACTTGAACCCGATTGAACATCTATGGAGAGATCTGAAAATGGCTGTGCACCGACGCTCCCCATCCAATCTGATGGAGCTTGAGAGGTCCTGCAAAGAATATTCGGAGAAACTGCCCAAAAATAGGTTTGACAAGCATGTAGCATCATACTCAAAAAGACTTGAGGCTGTAATTGATGCAAAAGGTGCTTAAACAAAGTATTGAGCAAAAGGTGTGAATACTTGTCCATATGACTGTTTTGTTTTTGTTTGGAAGATTTCATACGTTGCCATTATGGGGTATTGTTTGTAGAATTTTGAGGAAAATAAAGAATTTAATCCATTTTGGTATGAGGCTGCAACATAATAAAATGTAGAAAAAGTGAAGCTCTTTGAATACTTTATGGATGCACTTTATTAAGATCTGAAGATTTTCAATTACTAGAGACCTGCCTCAATGAGCTAATGATAAACTACTAACAAAGAAATCTTAAATGTCCTTTCAATTTTGTATCAAATTTTATTTTAAAGGAACACCATATTGTGGTAAACAGAGATTTAAAAAATCAAGAATTTTTCCATAATTTAGTGCCTAGGCCCTTTTGACTCTTCTGTATTGGAAATGCGAAGTACTGGAGAGCTAAAGTTGGAGCTGGCCCGCTGACTAATAGTTTCCTGACTTTGTCTAGTCTCTGGTTCTAAACTTGAGTCTATGATTAGAGGTTGGCTTAGTTGAAGAAGGCTGGTCTGGTGGAATGGAGATAGCAGGCTGCATCCTGGGGAAGAACCAGGATATGCTAGCCGTTCCTGTATGTACTGGCTGTAAACCTCTTGTAGCTTTTTGTCCAAGTATCCATTGAGCATGGAGTTAGTTGGTAGCTCCCCATTGAGAGTAAAACTGCTGTCCATGACCAGGTAGCCATCATCAGGGATGTCATCCTGCTTAAGCGGAACTGACGGAGGAATGGGTTTAAGTTCTTGGGAGAAGTTAATCATGTCTGAAATATGCCATTCTTGTAGTTTTGGAGAGTGAGGATAAACCTGTTTACTTTCTGTGATGCTAGTAAGTTGTGGGAATAGGGATAGATTACCCAAAATAGTAGTAGATTGATCAGGTTGACGTAGGCTTACATAGGGCTTTTCATCGTGATTTGACATGAATCGATCAGGTCTTTGGCGAAGACCTTTGGACTTAGATGGATTCTGCACAGGCTTGACATTTGATCCTGGATCAAGAGATAACAGAATACTTGTTAAGGGAGCATTATATGGCTGCATACAGCATGTGCGCTATGTTAAAATATGATGTTCTTTTAAATGTTGGCAAATGTTCTTTTCAGAACTTACCTTTAACCTGTGCAAGTGTGTAGGACTCAGGAACACAATCAGCAGAAGGAGAGAATGATGCCAACTTAACGTCTGGAGAACATATAGCCTGCTCACGGTAGTTTAACATGAATATGAAGCTCTCTCCCAGCATTTCTGATCAAACCTTTGACTACAACAGGACCACTGTAACATAGTAGCAGGTATATTAGTATATAAACTATAGTAGAAAGCATTTTACAGGATATAATTTAAGTTACAGATATGTTGCAAACAAATTAAATTACAAGTTATAAATCTTGATAATGTAATGAAATTTAGCCAGATTATTTGCTCTATTGCTTCCCTAGGAGGTAACAAAGAATTACACAAAATGTAACCAACCTATTAGCAGATCATTTGGAAAAAAAAAAAGTTTTAAATATAAATATATGTTCTGAATATTTAAATATATGGTCCTGTTTCCACATATTTGGCACCTATGAACATATCCCTCACCCAATCATATATAAATACATTTCAACATCTGCAAATAAAAGCATTAAGAATGCTAACTTCTTACCAGAATTATAAAAATTTTATGAGGATTTGAGGTGTATTGAAGCACAAGTTGGTGAAGTGGTGATGAAGTCCTTAGTTTTGTTGTTTCTTAAAACAAAAATAGCAGTATATATCCATGCATGAGCTTTCTGGTCTATGAAAGAGGAACGACTGCTAAGTTTCCAGATTTAAACATGTGGCAGGTTACGAAACATGCAGATCCCTCATTTTGCCGATAGTGAAAGAAAGAACCTTCCAGATTTAAGTAACTTTTTAAAGTGTTTAACAGAAAGTATTTTCTTGCAGAAAATTGGTATTTCCCTGCAGCCATCATTGTAATGATGCAAACAAATAATAAAAAAAAGTGAACCTTGCAATTGAAGATACTTTTCTGAAAATATTTTGTATATAATATGTTTTGTTTTTTAATTGCCAAATAAAAGTTTTATCACCACAGGAGAAAATATTTGTGGAACTTTAGGACTGACTTTAAAGTTTCAGCATACCCAGTGTTTGCATGGGCAAATGATTAGAACTAACCTAGACCACACTCTAATCTTTTTTGTAAAGATTTTTAATCAATACCACCCATAGCCTTTATAATAATAAGCCATCTAGATGAAAAGAAAGAACAAAAGAAAAGTAAGAAACTTTAAAACAGGGCTGGATTCCAACTGCAGATGCAGGTGAAAAATGCAATATGGGTAAATTAAATTTTAAATACTTTAAATAGTCACCACTGGCTCATCAGGGACAAACTTACACTTATAAAGAACATCTTATTCATTTTTATCACCACATTATCTGTGTAAAGCTGCTTTGAGACAATGTTCATTGTTAAAAGCACTATACAAATAAAAATCAATTGAATTGAATATAAACAAATCCACTAAATAATGGCAGAATATATGCAGAAGAATGTTAATTAAGGAAGTACAAATAATTAAGGAAAACATGTGGTGATAGACATGTTTATTGAGCTCATTTACAGTGCTTTGCTTAAAATTCCTTTCATGAACTACATGAACTACATTGTACTAAATAAATACTTACAATACATAAATGAATTGTAAATAAATACAGAATGATTCACAAATCTCATAAAACCACATTTAATTCACATGAGAACATTTAAAATCTTCAAACTGAGGAAATGTGCCAAAAAAAAGAGGTATTTCAAAATGTTTTTATTTGATGTCCATAACATATATCAAAAAAGTTGGGAAGGGACAACAAAGGCTGTTTAGTAAGTGCTACTAAAAAGAAACAACTGGAGGAACGTTTTGCAACTAGGTTAACTGGCAGTAACATGATTGGGTATATACAATATCGTAGCGAGTCAGCCTCTTAGAAGTGAAGATCGTGAAAAACTCTCAACAAATTTTTAAACAATTTAAGAACAATATCCCTTGATGTAAAATTGCAAAGACTTTAAATATCTCTTAATCTACAGTACATAATATCATTAAATGTTTTTTAATCTCTAATCTTTGGGCCCTAAGTTGCCACTGGACTGAAAACAGGCATGATTTTGTAAATGAAAATCACTTCAAATCACCTTTAGAAATTATTGTATGTTAAGAGTGCCTTTCCCTAAATGCAGGTTAAAGCTTATCATGCAAAGAACTTGTTTCAGAAATGCTGCTTTTATTTACGGGTCAAAGCTCATTTTAAAAGACAAATTAAAACCATGAATGTGATGTCTACTGTACTAAGGGGGAGAGGAACCACCTGGTCAGTGCTCATTTCCAAAGCCTGCATCTCTGATGGTATGAGGGTGCATTAGTGCCTAGGAAAAGAGCAGCCTGCATATGGAAAGACATATACAGGTTTAAGAGCATCATATGTTGCTATCCAGACAACATGATTTTCAGGAAAAGCCTTATATACAATGAGGAAAATAAGTATTTGAACACTGCTATTTTGCAAGTTCTCTCACTTAGAAATCATGGAGGGGTCTGAAATTGTCATCGTAGGTGCATGTCCACTGTGAGAGACATAATCTAAAAAAAATAATCCAGAAATCACAATGTATGATTTTTTAACTATTTATTTGTAAGATACAGCTGCAAATAAGTATTTGAACACCTGAGAAAGTCAATGTTAATATTTGGTACAGTAGCCTTTGTTTGCAATTACAGAGGTCAAATGTTTTCTGTAGTTTTTCACCAGGTTTGCACACACTGCAGGAGGGATTTTGGCCCACTCCTCCACACAGATCTTTTCTAGATCAGTCAGGTTTCTTAGCTTAGAAACACGGATTTTGAGCTCCCTCCAAAGATTCTCTATTGGGTTTAGGTCTGGAGACTGGCTAGGCCACACCAGAACCTTGATATGCTTCTTACAGAGCCACTCCTTGGTTATCCTGGCTGTGTGCTTCAGGTCATTGTCATGTTTTTAAGACCCAGCCTCGACCCATCTTGAATGCTCTAACTGAGGGAAGGAGGTTGTTCCCTAAAATCTCGCAATACATGGCCCCGGTCATCCTCTCCTTAATACAGTGCAGTCGCCCTGTCCCATGTGCAGAAAAACACCCCCAAAGCATGATGCTACCACCCCCATGCTTCACAGTAGGGATGGTGTTCTTGGGATGGTACTCATCATTCTTCTTCCTCCAAACACGTTTAGTGGAATTATGACCCAAAAGTTCTATTTTGTTCTCATCTGACCACATGACTTTCTCCCATGACTCCTCTGGATCATCCAAATGGTCATTGGCAAACTTAAGACATGCCAGGACATGTGCTTGGTTTAAGCAGGGGAACCTTCCGTGCCATGCATGATTTCAAACCATGACGTCTTAGTGTATTATCAACAGTAACCTTGGAAACGGTGGTCCCAGCTCTTTTCAGGTCATTGACCAGCTCCTCCCGTGTAGTTCTGGGCTGATTTCTCACCTTCCTTAGGATCATTGAGACCCCACGAGGTGAGATCTTGCATGGAGCCCAAGTCCGAGGGAGATTGACAGTAATGTTTAGCTTCTTCCATTTTCTAATGATTGCTCCAACAGTGGACCTTTTTTCACTAAGCTGCTTGTCAATTTCCCCGTAGCCCTTTCCAGCCTTGTGGAGGTATACAATTTTGTCTCTAGTGTATTTAGAAGGCTCTTTGGTCTTGGCCATGTTAGTAGTTGGATTCTTACTGATTGTATGGGGTGGACAGGTGTCTTTATGCAGCTAACGACCTCAAACAGGTGCATCTAATTTAGGATAATAAATGTAGTGGAGGTGGACATTTTAAAGGCAGACTAACAGGTCTTTGAGGGTCAGAATTCTAGCTGATGGACAGGTGTTCAAATACTTATTTGCAGCTGTATCATACAAATAAATAGTTTAAAAATCATATATTGTGATTTCTAGATTTTATTTTTAGATTATGTCTCTCACAGTGGACATGCACCTACGATGACAATTTCAGACCCCTCCATGATTTCTAAGTGGGAGAACTTGCAAAATAGCAGGGTGTTCAAATACTTATTTTCCTCACTGTATATTAGCAAGACAAAACTATACTGCATACATCAATTACAACAATGTGGGCTTGTAGTAGAAGAGTCTGGTTGCTGAACTGGCCTGTCTGCAGTCCAGACCTTTTACCAATTGATAACATTTCATCAGGACATGAATATATCATAAATAATGACAGAAATATGACATAAAATACCCAGGACTGTACAACATTCCTCTCCAAAAACTCCAGTAACTGGTATGCTCAGTTTCCAGATGTATACAGAAGAACACAGAAGTACACAGTGGTAAACATGGCCCTGTCCCAACGTTGAAAAGATTCAAAATCATCTATTTTATTTATTTATTTTTTTTTTAAACAATTTAAAACTTTTTCTGTGTTCCATTGTGAATAAGAAATTGGTTTATAAGATTTCAAATAATTGCTTTCGGTTTTTAGTTGCATTACTTTTTTGGAACTGAGATTATAAACAAACAAACAAACAAACAAATTAATAACTGTGACATTCAGCTCAAGAGTTTTAGTTAAATTAAAATTTCAGTAACATTTTTATTTGTATAGCGCTTTTAACAATAGACTGTTTTAGACAGATAATGTGGTAAAAAAGAATGAATAAGATTGTTCATTATAAGTGTAATTTTGTCCCAAATGAGCAATCCGTTGGTGAATGTGGCAAGGAAAGAAACGTTGAGAGGAACCAGACTCAAGAGGGCGCTCATCCTTATCTGGGTGGCACTAAATGTCCATTTATTACAGCTAAACGATGTTGAAGTGTGCAATGATGGTGATCAAATGCAAACTGCCATCTTGAGTCAGTGTAGCAGACTGTTTAAGTAGAGTAAAGTCCAAATCTATCCTCAAAGTTCCTGTGTTATCCCCATGCTGTTGATGTGAAACCATTCCCTGCTGCACAAAGTGGCATCTAATTAAAGAAAACACCATCCAGAGGCAGGCTGGGATGAAGCGGGCATATCCGAGGAGAGGAGAGGGCAGGAACAGTGGTCACTGGTTTAACTCGACCGAGAGAGAGAGAGAGAGAGAGTGTGTGTGTGTGTGTGTGTGTGTGTGTGTGTGTGTGTGTGTGTGTGTGTGTGTGTGTGTGTGTGTGTGTGTGTGAGAGAGAGAGAGAGAGGGGGGGAGGGGGGAAGATTTGGATTAATAAATATCCCTATTGTTGTATAGAAGTTAAGAACACTGTGCAGTTGGGGACTCCGGCAAGACTCGCAATGTCAGCATAACTAAAAGGGAAAGTCAGAAGGTAATGCAGACATGAGGGATCTCTAGGATAAGAGAAGGCCCACCACAACACTGTCAATAAACCTGATTGAACGTGTGTGTGATCGGGACGACAGCATACAAATATCTCAGTTTACGGAACACTCTATATCCATGATCCCTCCAGATCTGCTCCTTTACCTAAGATAAACCTACCGATAAAATATAGTTTTATAGCTTGACTAAATAAATATGTTTTCAGCCTCGATTTGAACACTGACTGTGTTTGCGTCTTGGACACTAATTGGAAGGTTGAGAGAGAGCTGTTCCCTTTATTCCAACAACATTTTCTAGTCTAGCAAAGAGGATATTATGATCAATGGTGTAAAGAACTGCACTAAGGTCAAGGAAAACAACTAAGGAGACACAACCCTGATCAGAGGCCAATAGCAGGCCATTACCACTTTAACCATCACTGTCTCTGTGCTATGATGGGTCCTAAATCCTGACTGATACATTGCGAAAATGTAATTCCTAAGCAGCCTCTATAGAGTTTATAAAAAATTTTTGAAAAAAGATTTGAGTTCTCGTGGCAGGTAGGACATTTTGGAGACAAGGTGAGAGGCTAGATTGAGATGGTTTGGTCATGTGCAGAGGAGGGACATGGGGTGTATTGGAAGAAGAATGCTTAGGATGGAGGTGCCAGGCAGGAGGAAAAGAGGAAGGCCAAGAAAGAGGTTTATAGATGTGTTAGGAAGCTGGGGTCAGAGCACAGGGTCAGCTATGTTCCAGCATCCCTGGGGCACAGAGAGTTAAGGGCCGATCTCAAGGGCCCCAAGCATGGGAGCTTGCAGCAAACTACAGACAAATAACAATGTTCTCTATGGAAAGAAGTAAATTTTTCTTTGCAGCTCTTCTATGCACAAAAATGTTATTAATTGTTTTAATGATGCTGCACTCAAACATGCAGTGTCCATGTATGAGAGGCCTTCAATTGTTTAGAAGCTACCCTTGCTTCCTTTGTGACTGAATTACAGATCTTGCTCTTGGAGTGATCTTTGCTGGGTGACCTCTACAGGGGAGGGTAGCAATAGATTTGAATTTTCCTCCATTTGTTCACAATATGTCTAATTGTGGATTTGTTGAGATGCTTAAGGGATTGTTTTGTAACCTTTTCCAGCCTGATGTGCAACAACTCTTTTTCTTCGGTCTTTAGAAATCTCTGTTGTTCATGCTGATACATGAACACATGAGAAGATCAGACTTTAATAGATCCCTGCTCTCATGGACACCTGATTGTCATCCCATTGCTTGAAGACAGATAGACACTAATTTGACCTCCAAATTAACTGCTAATTTTAAAGAGTCACATACTTTTGCCACTCACAGACCTATGTAGAAAGAAAAAGACTGCTAAAGGGTGCACAAATGTTCAAGCACTACTGAATCTAATACAATGCCACATCACACTTTTTAATTTTTATGTATACGAAGTTAAATCTCTATTTAAATTTAGACATATGCTCTTTTTAGTTGAACAGCATTAGCATCATTAATAACTGGTTACCAGTTACCAGTAGGTTGCTAGGTCTAACTTAAATCAACAATGATATGCACTGATGGCTAATTTAAACAAAGCCTCTTACTGAAATATGAAAACTACATAATAATAATAATAATAATAATAATAATAATAATAATAATAATAATAATGCACTTGAAGCTGGTCACTTAAATATAGCCAGGGGTCCAGTTCATTTCCTTAGAGTTTAACTTAAGCAGAAGTTGAGAGATTTGCTTTCTGCTGTCTCTGCACCACGGCTGTCAGACTTGTTAGTCTCCATCTTTCTTGTCATTTTAAGAGAGTAGATTCCAGGGCACCATTTTTCCACATTGGTATTTATTTCTTTCTTTTTACTGAGTAATATGTAATTTTAAATGTAGTGAACAACATATACCGTAATTTCCAGACTATTAAGCGCACCCAAATATAAGCCTGAATTTGACAAAGATTTTTATTTTGAACATAAATACGCCGCACCTGTCTATAAGCTGCAGGTTCCTACACTGAAACTAATAACCTTTACACAGGCTTTAACAAAAGACAGTGGCTGTTACACGGCTTGTATCTAAACAGTAGCCTACCAAGAAAGTCATTGTTCACCGTCTTCCTCCTTCCTTTCACAACAATTTCTCTCGGGAGTTTTTCTTTTGGCATCATCGTGCGTTTAAAAATTACCATCGGTGAAGCTTTTCTCCCGATGCCGTGCAGCTCAGAACACAGGTGAAGTGCGTTTTTTCCTGCCTGGTTGTTTTTAGCATGACGAATGATTCGCATTTCCTGTTGACAGTCCGAGTGAGCGGCAGGTGAAACGTCAGAGGAACATCATCCATATTTATGATGTGGTGCGGCCCAATTCACTGGGAGCGCATCTGTTTTAATATAAAGAGTTTTATTGGTTCACTTTAACCCGTTCGGGGTTCGAAGCGTGGGGGAAAAAGTAGCGGCTTATAGTCCGGAAAATACGGTACTTAAACATGTATGTGTGTGTGTGTGTATATATATATATATATATATATATATATATATATATATATATATATATATAATCTATCTATCTATCTATCTATCTATCTATCTATCTATCTATCTATCTATCTATCTATCTATCTATCTATCTATCTATCAATCATAGTGAAACATTTTAATTAAAACAATGCTTTATTGGCCTGCCCCACTTCAATAATACAATTCTTCAAATGTTTTTGGCATATTTTCTATTAGTTCACAAAATAGAAAAATGTACACAATTAAGACACTGTAGAATGAGTTAAAGGTACACTAAGTAATACATATGCTGAACTAAATATAATTACAATAATTATAGTCGGTATTGGGACCTCACATTTAACAAATAGTGCATACTATTATTCCCTTAAAAGACAAACATATTGTCATACTGAGATTTTATAACCAAACTGAATTCTGGTTTTAGGGAAGCTACCAAGAAACTACTAATTTCATACAAAAAAAAAAAAAAGAAAAAAAAAGACTAAATCACGAAATATTTATATTGTTATACTTACTGTACCTTTAATGTCTCCAAAAGCTCAAACACTGACTGACAAGAATCTTTTGAGACAATATAACAAGCGTAAAGCTAAAGCACAAGGGACTAGACTTTATGCTAACAGAAACTAGAACAAATAATAACTACCTATTGTAGCCCTTTAGCATAATTTAACAGTTTTTTCATTTTTTTATTTACTCAAACATGAATATACAGTAATCATTGTGATGAATTCTAAGTGCGATTTGTATTAAAAATGCAGGCACTAATCAGTCACTTGCTTATGGCACATCATAAATGAATTACATCATACGAATGTACACAACGAAGAACTTTTTTGCAACCTCACAACAAGGAGGATGGAATGTAACTAATTCAACAGCAGAGTCTGTAAGACCGTAATTTGACGAGGAGATTGGTGAATTATATGAATTTAATGCACATAACAGCGTGTTGCATCTGAATAGGTTAGAAATGAATCAGTGGGGTGTAGTTGCAGCCTAGGAGATAGGGTTAGGGTAGGGTAGGGTTATCGCGTAATCGATGATGCGGTGGACTACTTCTGTTCTTTTTTCGCTAGAGCCTCTGCTTCCTGAAAAGAAACATATAGAGTATTTAGCCTAAGCACAACAACAGCAATATAAAGATTAATTAAGGTTTATCTATTAAATCAACAATGCAGCTCTTCTGCAACATGAATCACAATCAGACAGACAAATAGTAGCCTTTGAAAATGACTGAATAAAAAAGTTTGTATCACTCTACAAAAGAATGGAGAATAATGGCTGTATACAAAATTGCATTACATACATTTATTCAGATTTCACACAATCAGAAATTAGAAGCCCTTCTGCACATCACACACAAAGTCCAGCACATCCTGTTTTTACAGCTTATCATCAGCACCACTATGATATTTGTATCATATATTAATAAAACTACTGAAATATCCTGTTTAAATGTTTATGTGGTTACAAAATTCTACTCCACGATAGTTCATGAGGAAAAATGCCAAATAAAACGTGGATATTCCAATCCTCCCAGTTCAGTTCCTCAGAAGGCTGCTAGGGGAGGCTATAGTAACATCATACTTGAGAAAAATATTCATCAGGCCCTAGATTATGGCTTGGACTTTAGATCAGTTTTTATTAAAGGGGAGAGTGAGATGGACATTTGGAATGAAGCCAGTGATTTTAGACCCACTCAAGCATAGTGCTGACCTTTAGTCGGGGCAGCTTAATTAACACTGGGACTGCTGGGAATTCGACAGTGCCATTACTCTGCAGGGTTGCACACAGCTTGCCAAATCCAATAGGGTGGCCAGACTCAGTTGTGTTATTGTTTTTTTGCTTGAGTCACATTCCATTGAGCGGGGTTTGTTAATAATATGCAAGGTGGGAATAAAGAGCTCTGTTCTGTTCATATAATTCATATTCAGACCAAAATGCATACCTTAGAACCTGGGGGAGCAGTCAAGCCTAGAAAAGCATACACAGCATTCTCTTCTCGTGCATCAAAGAAGGCCTCATAGTTCTGTGGGAAGTGAGACATTTCATTTTACATGAAAGCATGAGTCACAAAAGCAAGACTCTCTTCAAAGATTAGGTAAAGAAAATAGAGCTGGGCAAAGTTTTGTGTATTATTAATTTGCTGAGGCAAAGCCAACCTAAGAACCTGATTTAATTTGTTTAGCTGTGGGTAGGTGGATGGCTGCTTCTGTGTGTATGTGAAGCCAAGAGCCAGTCTACTTCTCCAGTTTTAAACTTATAAGCACACTAATACAATATATTTAAAAACAGTACTGACCCCACAGTATCTCTCTTCATTGAAAATCTGAGGTGGGAGGGGGTTCCCTGTGGCAGGTCGGGAATCTACTGGTACATTTTCCCGCATCCATTTCCTGTTCTCTTCATTGGCTGCAATGTCACATTCCTCAAAATTGATCTTATTGGCTGCCAGGAACCCCATGACATCCTGCTGCTGTTTCTTGATCTATGAGGGAAAACAGGGAACGAAGGTTAGGCCAGTGTGCTTATGACGAAGGACTGACCTCAGCACTGTTGCAATCAAAACAAGACATCCCTTTGTATAAAAATGTACAGAGGTAAAGTTTTTATTCACTATCTCACTTCCTTCTCTGTATAGTATGTTTGTCACTGCCAAAAATTAAAACAAAAAAATAGAAAACTAATTAGAAAGAATAGCAACTCCGAGGTAGACATTTTACTGTTTATGTGTAGACCTCTATGATTTCTAATTAATTAAGTCATCGTAACGCTACTCTACTGATAAATATTATGCATATTTCCTTAAATTAAACCAAAAAGTATAATTCTGACTCTGACTAAAACTGTGTATATAAAAACCTGTGTGTGTCAGGCTCAGGAGCAGAAGATGTGTAACTTCCATGTCTTCAGACCATGCAGCTTGTATAAGCATATTAATAATTTTGGCATGTACAAAGAATGATTTAAAGTCACCTATTTGAAAAACAAGCCCATCGTAAATTGATCATGACAGCTGCTACAGATGTGATACTCATTAATATAAAGTTGTAAGGGTTTGTATGTAAAGGCCTGCAATAAATTAAGCATCTGTACTACAAGGCAAATAAAATAAAATATAATATTATATATATATATATATATATATATATATATATATATATATATATATATATATATATATATATATATATATATATATATAGAGTGCAGTAATATATATTACAGCAGCTATCAATTATTTTAGCAATCGAGTATTCTACAGATTATTCAAACGATCAAGTTACTTGAGGAATCGTTTCAGCACTAAAATATAATATAATATAATATATATATATATACATATATATATATATATACACACACACACACATATATACACATACATACATTATATATATATATATATATATATATATATATATATATATATATATATATATATATATATATATATATATATATATATATATATATATATATATATATACACACATACATATACATATACACACACACACACACAAGTTAAATTGTAATTAATCGCAACTTAATCGCACATTTTTATCTGTTCTAAATGTACCTTGAATTAATACTTTTCAAGTTTTCAATACTCTAATCAACATGGGCATGGACAAATATGGATGCTTTATGCAAATATAGGCTTATTATCAGTAAAACCATACTCTACATAGAACATGAAGACTAGACAGGTTTCAAAGGTCATAGATGTTTTTCAAAGAACTGTACATGTCTATTAGACACATGAAAAAATATAGAAATACCAGGTTCCTATTACTCTCTTTCCATCAAGTGTTTTGCAATACGTGAACACAATTAGTATCATTGTACCAAACATTTACATTTATTTTTTTGTTTATACATTTTCACATAGTCAGTAAAGACACCTAATATGAAGAGGGACTGATGATCCTGATGATGATGATGATGATGATTGTATTATATTATCAGTATTATCTTTAGTATTAGGCTTGTAGTAGAAGCATGATCTGTGCACTAACTAGTGTTTTTCATCTGAAAGCTACAATCATCGGGAGGCAAGAAAACAGAGTAAGAAAGACTATTATTCTTCTATAAAGGTAGAAAATGGCATGTCATGCACTATTGAAAGTGCAGTCTGGTCCAACATTAGGTTTCTGTATATAGCACTGTTCTTTAAACCACAAATTAAGCTTCGTCTGCTTATAAGTGCAGCCACAAACAGCACATGTTGTTTAATTAATTTTTAATGCAATTTTAACATGCTCCTGCCTGAGAAAAACAAACACCATATAAACCTAACATCATCTCTCGCTTTGTGAATTTGAGGCATCACAACACTAACGAGACTGAGGCTTGTCCTTAGAGTCAAACAGAATATACATTAACATGGAAGAGCCGAATCCAAAATAAATACATCCAAAGAAAGTTTGGTTTTATTTAACAATTTTTCTTTTTTTTTTTTTGCACTACAAAGGCCACAACAAGGGCCATGCATTAGAAGCCAGAAGGCACTTAAAGTAAATTTATGATTTATGATATGATTCTCTGTCTGAACCAAAGAAATAAAAGCAAACTATCTGTACAATACTGAATTACATAGCATCATAATTTTTTTCCATTGAACCGCATTGTGTTAAATCAAATCGAAATCGAATCACACTGCATCGTAATCAGTAGCTGCTTCATATGTATCTTGAATGTATCTTATCGTTGGCTATGTATCGAGATGTGAATTGCATCGGCCTCAGTCACGGAGCTGTGCAACTTTATGTTTCGCATTTCTTCCCCCTAACTGTACCTGAACCGTGACTTAAAAACTGAGGTACAAACTGAACCATGAATTTCCCGTTACACCTCTAATATATATCTATTAGGGCTGTCAATCGATTAAAATATTTAATCACAATTAATCAAATGATTGTTATGAGTTAACTCGTGATTAATTGCACATGTTCATCTGTTCTAAATGTATCTTAAATTTTACGTTTTTAATACTCTAACATGGGCGTGGACAAATATGGATGCTTTATGCAAATAGTGAAACCATACTCAATACTCATAAAATTAGATAGATAGCTAGATAGATAGCTAGATAGATAGATAGATAGCTAGCTAGCTAGCTAGCTAGCTAGATAGATAGATAGATAGATAGATAGATAGATAGATAGATAGATAGATAGATAGATAGATAGATAGATAGATAGATAGATAGATAGATAGATAGATAGATAGATAGATAGATAGAGAAATGTGAAGAAAAAACCTAAACAGTTATCAACATCATCATCAACAACAAGGTAAGGGTGAAGGGATCACAATCCACCTCATGTTAATCAAAGACACTGAGAGCAGAAATATAGAGCTAAGAGACAAAACAAAGTAAAATCATCCGGACTAGAATTTCCGGAGAAATAGATAAATTTGCCACAAAAATATTTATATCTTGAGATTACTCTCTACCAGTGGATATAAATGACAAAATGTGGAGAAAAACAAGTCCTGCTTCATAGCATGATCCAAAACAAAAAATCTAATCTGTGAAATATGAGAAATTCTTGTGGAACTCATGTGGAACTCATAATGGTAGCAGCAGAATTAAATCAGAGGTCTACAGAAACATTCTGTCTGGCAATTTAGAGAGCAATACATCCAATTTAATTGGAAGAAACTTCTTAATCACCAGAATAAATTGACCCAAAACTCAACAGATGACTTAATCATGGCTAAAGTTCGAAGGTTTTAGACTGGTTAAGTCACCTTAAGGTAAAACAATCAAAATGAGCATGCTAAATCGAGAATCCCCCTGAAACAAACAACTGAATAAGCCTGTGGTAAAAGCCTGGCAAAGCATCACAAAAGAGTCACAATGAGTCACAGGCTTGACAATTATTGCAAGCAAGAGATATATTTAACCAAAATTGTTATTTACTTTAAGCAATTCCGGATTTATCTGTTCTTACACTTTTGCTCTCTTTCAAAAATCAGGATGTCTGATACAAAATAGATCTATGCTTTATATTGTTTAACACAAATTAAAAATTAAAATGCCAGAAGTTCAGATATTTGATTTCATATTCATTATTTTATCTCAAACCAAAATATCTTTCAGTTTACAGCAAAACACAAAAATGACCTTGATGTTCCAATATAACCCAAGTACAGTCAGGCCTTAACTATTTGGAAAGTCACACAATTTCCATGTTTTTCTTTATCTAAAAATCCAACAAAATGGATTTGAAATATAGCTATCAAAATGTAAGCGAAGTTTAGAATTTTAGCTTTAATTCAAGTGGTTTAGCAAAAGATGTTGCATCAACCATTTAATGTAACCTGTTTCTGACTAAGAGAGTTATTAAAGTCTTATCTTATTTATGAATCTAGCTGCAAGATGGACAATTTTACTGATATAGAAATGCAAAAGAAAAAACAGGTTTTGCTCACAGTGTAATCATCTGCCATAAATGCTGATAAAATTAGAATATTTTTGCATAGCATATGTTGTTCACCAACCATGACTAATAAACAAGAGCGGTTCCCTTGAACAGCAACAGTCACTGGCTTCTCAGTAGAGTGGAGGAGCATGAAATGAGAGCAACTCTATATTATTGCTCAAGGACATAGAGGTGATGTACAAATGGACACCTGGCCAACATTGTGACCATCAGATACATTAGTCACTGGGCCAGACGAGGGTCAGATGGTGCTCTTCCCCTTTTAAAAAAACAAAAACAAACAAATGAAAAAACAAAACAAACAAAACAAAACAAAACCTGTGCAGGTGGGCCACCTAAATGAAAGCAACTCCCTTGTTCATGGTTTATTAATGTTTACTAATGCAGTTGAATTGGAACCTTAATGTAAAATGTCAGGGGGGATAAAAAGCAAGTCTACTATAGAAGCATTAACATAATTATTTAAATGCACATATGTGGTGTGATCTCATTATAAATACACTTGTACCTGGATGGCCTATGGGATGTTAGAAAACATACCTAAACAAACAGATTGCTATAAACAAATAAGTTGTCAAAACAAGTTTAAGACAAAGTTTTGGACAAATATCAATTAGGGTTTCTCCAAATATATTGCACAGCACCCATTAAATTAACTATTTAAAAAGTATACTAGGCTTTCTAATATTCTAAAGAGTTCTAGGTTGGATCAGTACAAAATATTGAAATTGTGAAACATGAATACATGCATACATACATACATACAATAACCTGATCAGTTAAATGTGGCTGACAGGCTTTAAGGCACAGCAAAAGCAGTTCGGATAAGAAGTAGAGAAGAATGACCCTAGAAGGGGAGACGGAAACCACCAGATCTTTTGGGATTAGGCTAAGGGAGGAGGGAGTCAGTTGAACACAAACCAAATAAGGCCTGCAGTGGAGAGGTTAGCAGTAGCCTGCTCCTAAATAAATAAAACGCCACCAGACAGACAGGCATAGTGCGATGAGCAGAGGACCAGCAATCAGTGCGGTTCAAGCATTCAAATAATACCATATAACCATAAGTCTATCAAACAACTGTTTTAATATGAAAATGCATAAGCATCACAACACATACGAAGTTTGTTTTTGGCACAAAAAGATAAAAAAATATAAGCTATCTGCTACTTCCATCTGACAAATAAAAAACCTATTTGCCCATGTAAAAGCATGTCAAGATGAGGAGAGCACTCAGAAAATAACAGCAGTGTTGTTCCTTGGATGGTTATGGAATGTCTGGAAATGAGTTGCAGCATGAACTCAGCAGTTGTTGCGCAAGTTCAAGCTGTCCTGAGAGAGTGAAAGAGGATAGCAGCCTTTCCCTTCACGTCAGGCTTTGGGTGAAACCACTCACAAAATAACCCATTTTACTGACGCCAAGGTGAATCACATTTCCCAGTAGGAAGAACCCAATGTTATTTCAAATATACTTGAAATTAGCCCAATGCAATGTGCTGTTTAAAAGTGCCTTCTTTACATACTTCCTCTTGCCTGAGAAGCAATAAACAAAGTCAAGGCAGACAAGGGCCTTAATATACTGAGCACAAAAATGTTAACAATAAATAATATTAAAAACCCAATCCCTAGCTTTTGCAGATATATTTCCAAATGATAAGCACTATATAGCTGTGGAAAGAATGGAAAGAGGGAATTGGAAAAAAATTTAATCCCATAATCTTATGATGTTAATGATTGATTAGTGCAGTTATTGCTCTCACAGAAAACAGAACAGTTTATTACTGTATTTGTATCTTCCATATAATGTTAGGTAATATTTTAAGGTCACTAATGTCTCTGAAAGTCCTAAACTGGCTACATAGTCTGTTTAACTCAGTGGTTCTTAACCTTGTTGGAGGTACTGACCCCCACCAGTTCCATATGCGCATCCACCGAACCATTCCAATGATGGCCAAGCGGGGCGTCATCACAAATCATATGAGTCGGGTGTGTGTCTTGACCTTCGCCGAACCCCTGAGACTGACTCACTGAACCCCTGGGGTTCGATCGAACCCAGGTTAAGAACCACTGGTTTAACTGTTACAGCTACAGAAATAAAAGTGAACCAGGATCAATAAAGCCTCTGTAATGGCCTGCGGTATTGATCCCCTGTACTATAAATCTCCATGTCAATAGAGGGACTACATTTATATCTATTAGAAGCAGTAATTTAGCATTTTTTGTAACAATCTTATAAAAATTCGAGTTTATACATGTTGCTGTAGTCATATAGCTGCAATGTTTAACGCTGGTTGCTTAAAAAGTATGGCAATGTATGAATAATAAAGGAATAATAAACTAGGGCTGCAGCTATCGATAATTTTAGTACACAAGTATTAAGATTAATCGAGTAATCAGATAAGTACATTTTCTTTATTAAGGAAAATACTAAATATACAAGAGAAAATAAGACAGGAGTCTTACTTTAAAAAAAAATTACATTATTGTGGATTATTATTGCTGAAATTGCATCCAAGAATATCTGTGAAAACTAAACTCATTTAGTGCATTTAATTGACATATTACATCAAAATGCAAACACAAATATATAAATAGAAAATCATAAAAATGAATTTTTAAAAAACTTTAAACGTTTAGACGTTTTGATGTTTCGCCTTCATCCGTGACTCCAGTGTCCAGTTTTCTTTTCATGTGCTCATGTATCACTGTGGTACTATCATGCCACACAAGCTTAGCTTGGATGACTTGGGACGCACACTTTCCCTGCTGACGGTTGACCCTGTACTCTCTGCCATTTTGCATGCAGCTGTGTTATCTTGCCATCACGTTAAAGCATAACTTGAGCAGCCCAACTAAGCATTCGTTGATTATAAATTTTATTTATTTAATTTTATTGATTATACCTAGTCAGGTCTGCATCCTTCACATTTCAGCAACCATTAAAGTATATATTCTTAAGGGACAATACTATAGAAATTAAACTCGGATATATTTTTTGAGTAGTTAATGTGCAGCTTGTATAGCAAAATAGACTTGCTTCCCTCTGAACAACATACAGTGATAACAGCTGTATATTGTGTAACTATGCAAAGCCTCATATCCTATTCATCATGTTCATGTTTTTGTCTGCTTGACAGCCCCATACAAATTTGTGTATCACTAAAATTTGGTGCTTAAAGTACAATTCTCTCATACTGACCACTGGATGTTACACATGGCACCTCATGGCAAATCATTTTTGCTCTTTACAAAAATGGCCTAGGCTATAAGAAGATCCTTATACGGAGTAACAGTTCAGTGGCCAGAGTCATATAAAGGTTTTCCACGGTGGGTTCCCCTGGGAACAGGCCTTGCAAGGGTTGATCAAAGAAGTTGAGGCCTCGTGCTGTGCATCAGGTGCAGAAGTTGGCTTTAAAAAAAAAGATCCATGAGTGCTGCCACCATTGCTTTAAAGGTTGCAGAAGGCGGAAGGTCTGCTTGTCAGTGCTCAGACCATTCGCCGCCCACATGGCAACAAGTCGGTTTGCATGGCCTCTTCTGAAGCTGGCTCACAAGAAAGCCTGCAGACAGTTTGCTGTAGACAACTTGTCCAAGATCATGAATGTCATGCCTACAGTAAAGCATGGTGGTGGTAGCATCATGGTCTGGGGCTGCATAAGTGCTGCTGGTACTGGGGAGTTGCGGAAGGCAAACATGGATTCCAACATGTACTGTAACATTCTGAAGCAGAACATGATGCCCTCCATTCAGCAACTGGGCCAAATGTCAGTTTTCCAGCATAGTGAAGACCACAAACACACCACTAAGATGACAACTGCCTTGAGGAAGGTGATGGAGTGGCCAAGTATGTCTCCAGACCTGAACCCTATTGAGCAGCTGTGTGGCTTCCTCAAGCGGAAGGTGAAGAAGCACCATGTGTTTAACATCCAGTATCTTTGTGAGGTCATTATGGAGGAGTGGAAGAGGATCCCAGCAACAAGCTGTGAAGCTCTGGTAAATTCCATGCCCAGGAGGATTAAGGCATTGCTGGATAACAATGCTCACACAAAATATTGACACTTTGGGCACAGATTTGACGTTATAACTTGTGTACTCAATTTTGTTGGCAGCTATTTAGACAATAATCGCTGTAAATGTAGTTATTTTCAGAGGATAAGTACTGCTATACAAGCTGCATTTTGACTCTAAAATATATCCAAGTTTCATTTCTATGTGATACTACCAAATAAATAATCACATATGAACCAGTAAAGTCTTGGTATACATTGATAATTTCTTTCACAGAGGAGACTGGATATTAAAGTGTGTTAATTGGACTGATCATTTTTTATCTAGTGTGGTGTGCATGGTACATTTCCAGACCGAAGTATTTAGTTTTCTACAAAACTACTCTTTCTAAATATAACTAAATATAAATAAAGTCAAACACACATATGCTAATTATAATTAAGCAGAACTTGAATGTAAGAATATGAATGCTTTTTCAGTTCAGTATTCATTCTACACACCTTCATTTCAGTGTCATACAATGTTCCATTTTGAAAAAATGCCTTTTTTTTTTTTTTTTTACATAAATGACCTACTGTTCCCACTTTGATTTGTTTACTAGTCAGAACAGTTCCACTTCCTTTAACCGTCACTAACTGACGATCCATTCTATTCAAAGACCAATAATTGTATCAATGTGTTCCATTGCTAGAATGAAGCCAAGATCGGCCTTGTTTATGAAGTCAACTATGTTTGTTTTAAGGCTACCTGGCCTTCGTTTCATATAAAACTACTAGTTTACATTACATACAACTAAGTTTAGAGTTGGCTTATGTAAAAATAGAGGTCGACCAATCGATCGGCCCACTTGAATAATTAGGCCATTGTTTGGCATTTTCAGAATCGGCAGATTGTGCTGCAAATTAGGCAGATTATTAGGAAGACGCATCTCACCCACCAAACTGTACATGTACGTCAGCTTGGTGTATCCTGGGCTTTAAGTTCTTATACTTCTTACTTAATTTTGCCATATATTTCATATGATGCTAATTTTGGAGAAGGAATGCAAGTAACTTTTTGGAACTGTATTGTTAGCGATCCATCAACCAGCTGTAGTTTAGGCTACAGGGACCAAAACCTGCTAACGAATGCACTGATTGGAGAGGCTTGTGTTGATCAATAAATGTTTCATTTAAGCAATTTTCTGAATCACATCTTATTAATTAAATGTTAGATTTTATGAGATTAAGGCCCAACTTATAGACCAAAAAAGCGGCATCACATTTCGGCTATTGGCTGCCCTGGTTTCTTAATTTTGCCCAGAGAAAAACCCATATTGGTTGACCTCTAGTAAAAAATGTGCATTGGCTTATTACATATAAGACTCTGTTCTGTGGACTGTGTTTCATGATCTTTGTAAGACCATATGGAGATTTTAAGGTTTGTGTTTATATATTTCTATCCAGTGTTAAGTGGCTTTATTGCCATTTCAACCATATACTTGTACAGTACACAGTTAAACAACATTGGGACTACATTAACCAATAGCATAAAAAACAAGAGTACGTTTTTATGATTTATAAAATTCTAGTTATATTCTGTTCTATTATTGCATAAATATTATTGCCTTTCCAATTAGTGTGGCTAAAAGCCAAGGGCAGTAGGAATGGAATGTGCTTTTTACTTTTACACAAAATCATTTAAATATGTAAAGTAGCTAGCTTGGTAACTTGTAAATTAGCTCTAAAAAAAGCAAGGAGGTTTTTTCAGTTGTTAAACAGACAGCTAGTAAAATTTACCTAAAAGCAAATGCACCCGAGAACTGGATAATTTTATCTGATCCTGAGCAAATATCTGTAAAATTTCCTTTTACATGCCTCTCATGCCAGAATTAGAAACAGTTCTTTGAGCACATTGATTTTTGTCTTTGTGGATTTTAGGTTTAATCAAGACTGCCAAAATATGAGAACCCAGTCGACTGGGCACAACATAACAGTTAACACAAATGTAATATACTTATTTCAAAGTATGTCTAAACACCAACAAGGATTTAAATGATGTAATGACTCTAAAACTGAATCACAAATGCCTGTAAAGCTTGTCTGTAATTAATAAGTCCATTTTCTAGCACTGTTGTTTGTATTTCCATGATGTAATTGGTGGGTGCACCCACAGAAACACTGGCAGGCTAACTCCAACTCTATCTTAAAGCTACATGCACTTTTACTTACCAGAGCAGTTTGCCCCATTATCATGCGCCAGAAATTGTACTTGGGTTGCTGCTATTGCATTGTATACGTGGGACTAATGGGTAAAGGCTCCTAAATGAGAGCCGATGGCACAGGCCATATGCAAAGTATAATCTACATCAGTCTCATGTATGGTTGAATTCCCTATATATTCCCTGTAATAATCATATATATATTATATATTATATATATATATATATATATATATATATATAGAGAGAGAGAGAGAGAGAGAGAGAGAGAGAGAGAGAGAGAGAGAGAGAGAGAGAGAGGTGTGTCAGAAATTTCTCAAATGGTTCTATTATTATTATTATTATTATTATTATTATTATTATTATTATTATTAAAGGTTCTTTACCTTTGAAACCATTAAAACATTTTTACTCTTCACACTCTTCAATCTCTTTTACTGCATCCTTTTATACAGCATTGCAAAACCCAAAAATGCTCAATTTAAAAAACAAATCAAATGATCTAGCGAGGGTCAAATTTCATGCAGTCTATTCACCCAAGTCCTGATCGCCATGTTTTTAACAATTGGGCCTCACAAAACTCCTATTTGCTCAAAACTAGAAGGTGTGTCTTAATGTTACATAAGAGTCAATCCTTGGAGCTTAACACAGATAGTTAACTGACCAAACTAGGAGGAGCTAGCTAAACTCATGTCTGAAGCCTGGAGTAGCAGGTTGCTGTAGTATATGTCCAGAACAGAACATGCAGATTTCTATAGGTTAGTTATGCTTGAGCATTTAACATTTGGAAATCCCTCTATAGCAAACTTCTAAAGACCCTCTTTATTGCTATTTTAACATGCCATCATTTCGTGATCAGGTGACAACCATGACAAAGCTGAATGCATTAAAAAGTACTTGTATCACCTCCAGAAAAGCCAATAAAGGGTCAAATTAAATGCAACAACAGTTGCCTCTACAGAATATAAACTGATGCATACCCACAGTGACAGATCAGGAAGTAGCTGCATCACTATGTGCAAAATATCTCTTCAATGCCATATATAGAGCTATTTATCTCTCGACTTCCTGTACTGTTTAAAAAGAGAATGAGCCTGATTTATACATTTTTATAAAGGTCTTGGTTTGTGTCTCATCTACACAACATTTTTATACACACGATTTGCAATAAATAGAAAATAAAAACGAAATAGTTGATCAAGAAATCAGGCAGTCTGGTATACAGCTGCACGATGCTGGAAAGCTGTTGAGATTTGGAACTGCAACCCGATACCATGCATTGGATGCTAGCTGCTGCTTCACATGTACACCTTTGAGATATGGTTAGAAAATGAAAAGTTGCTTTTATCAATCATTAGCATCATAAATACACGACTTCGAGGCTTACTGAGGTTGATCCAGATGACGACGCGATGTAAACTTTGATCACCATCGTGCTCGGGTTTCCAGGCTAAGAAAGGAGAAAACAGGGATAGCTTTGGAGGCTGCTGAAATGTGTCCTATCCTCCTTAAAACTGTGGACTAGTGTTCTTGCCGACGGAGGAGTATGCAAGTCTCGCTTAGCTTCGCGACAGACTTCCCAAGTTCCCCGCCTCCTCTCTCTTTCACACACACACACACACACACACACCCCACCCCTCGTCTGCTAACACCGGAACAATACACTGCTAACGTGTGCACAACAGGCTACACTATAGTTATAATATACTGCTGCCTTTACACATGCATAATCGAGCTTTATGTTTCAAATAAGATTGAAATCCTTACAGAAAATTAATAAGTGAATTGCATGGCTGAAATACAGTATTTTCCTTTTTTTGTTTAAACAAAATAAAAAAACATTACAATGGTACACTAGTTGATCCCCCCCTCCTTTTTCATGTTGTTATATGCAATACATGTACCTAACCCTGGTCCTGGAGTATGCATTGTCCTGCATTGTTTGGTGATTTCCATTCTGCCAAAACCTGATTTGTTTGAATCAACTAATTTAACAGCCTTAGAGTTCAACTATATTGTGTTAAAACAGGGAAAAACAAAAAACTAAAATGTGCAGGACACAAGGTACTCTGGAACCTGTGGCTTTCACAGAATGGGGAAAGTGATTATCTCTTGTGCCCATTTATCATTCTATTAATTTAATCAATTGTTCATTCATTCATCTTCAGTAACATTTTGAGTATAAAGACAGCTTGTTTAATCTAACCATGTTTCTGTTCAAAAGGCACTACAACCTGCATCTATGGCAGTATATTACACTATTTTATTTAATAGTTTAACTGAATCAAAGTGTAATATTAACTATTATTACCAAACCCCTTGTTAGACATGTGCATCTTGACAAGTCTCTGTATTGAAAACTGGTATCAGGTAAAATCAGGATAGATTGTGTTATCATGCTATAAAAACAATTATATTAGGGTTGGTCTGACTACGTACCAGCTGAAAAAATACAGACCAAGCTGGTGAAGCTGGTATATGGAACCCTCTTTTAACCCAGCCATTTTTAAGTAATTAAAAAAAAGTGTGCCTAACAGGTGTTTTCTATGTGCCTTTTAGATTGATTCTTTAAATAATTCTAAACAATTAAATGCACTGGATGTCTCATGGCATTCAGAATAAGTCCTATGTTTCATGCATGAAGACTGTATTTCACCATTGTGAAGAAGACCAAATAGTTTTTGGGGGGAGGGGGGTCTTGGGGGAACAAGCCATTTTGAAGCTGAGGAAATAGTGAAGATCTGTCAGAGCTATTGATCAAGCACTCGGAATAACAAGTAAAATAAAGGGGGGGAAAAAACACTGATGTACTTAGAACAAGGAAAACAATGCCAGTTGTTGATAGGAACTTTGAAAAGAGTATTGAAGTCAGTGACATAACCAACAATCCCCCCATGGCAAGGGTAACGATATCATAATTCACCAATCGAAGAAGACTTATTGCCATTACTGCAAGATGCAATCCACTCACTAGCAGTAAGAATCAGAAGGCCAGATTGGAATTCATGAAGAAGTAAAAAGATGAGGCACAAACCTGTAAAGCTTTAGATTAACCTCTCCTATTTATGATGCGCCACTTTCAGAATGTCAACTTTCATTTAATGATATTTATTATTATTATTATTATTATTATTATTATTATTGTTATTATTATGTATTTATTATTTTTGTCATAAAATAATGTTTGGCTAACTGGTGTCTGGTCTGATTGTTTGGTATAGGCTACCAGTAGTTTCTTTGTTTTTAGAAAATTTTTAAAATATGTTTGTAATGGCTAGGCCCAAGGCATGTGCGATTTCCTTATTTTCTCAAAGCAACTTGATTTTCTCCCACAGACAACTCTCTTGTCTTTATGCTGGTTTGTTCTTTTTTTTTTCAACAGGATCAAACCAAGAGTAGACATACAAATGTTTAAACAATCAGTTTAAACATGAAGCACCAAGCAAGACATGCCAGTCACATGTTCAGTCTTTTTGATGATTCGAAAAACAGCAGGGATCAAATATATTTGCCATGTTTTAAGTGGTTTAACACATCTGAATGGAAAAAAAACCCCGTAATGCTGACGTTGTGATCTCAAACCCAAATGTCTTCAGCATATAGCAATTGACGTTGGCATTCCAGTACGTCCAGTATTATGAGCCCCAACCTAAAATGCTTAATAAAACGTTGATTTTGGGCCAGTTTAATGAACATATATATTCATAAACCTTAAAACATGCAATTTTAACTAATGCATGTTCTAACAGATGTCACACTATTGTCATTTCGAACAATTACTACATGCTGAGCTCTTCGTAGCTCTAGTAGTATTGATTTTAGTTAGTTTCTTTTTCTTTTTTATTGAATTTAGATCGTTAGTAAATTGCTTTCGAGAGATTGTACACGTTAGTGAGGGTGAATGATGCCACCTACAGGCGCCTTCACAGCCCCTCACACAATAAGTGTTGTTCTTTAATCCTGTGAAATTGGCCAAAGAAAAAGACCAGAATGATTGCACCGGGTGATGAGGGCGCCATTTTGGACCTTGGCTAAATATACACGGTGTAAACCTATAGGAAGCCTTGTAATCTAATGGCTCTCGAAACAATGCAGACTTCCTTCAAATATCCATCCAAATAAAACAGAAGGCAACTAGGAACATATGAAATGCGATGCAATTTCTCCAAGTGAAACAGTTAAACTGAGTAACTGAATAACTTAATGACGTTCTCCTTTCTTGCTCTGCTGTAACTAGCTTTTGGCGCGTATGAGGAAAATACCGGCTGGGTTCTTCTTCTCCGTACGCGGGCCTCCGTTCTGAGTGCTGATTGGTTGGAGTGACCATCAATCAGCTTTTAGCCGCTCCCCTCCCCCCATTCAGCCACTAGCTGTAATGTTCCTGTGTGTTTACTACTGTATTTAGGATAAGGACACGGTCACGTATATGTCCTGAGTCCTCAGCAAAAAGTCTCGGTTTTAGATTTTTTTTTAAACACCTTTTTAGGAATCCATCATGCCCAAAAGAAAGGTATGTAAGTCCACGGTTTGTGTTGATAGTTTTACTTGAAAGCATTGAAGGAGTTAGCTATTGGTAGCTCGCTGTTTATTGTAAACCTGGGTCCACAAGACTTTAGATAAATTCACGTTGTTTGCAAAATAACTCATTTTCGGTCGTATTTGTATCCGTTTTAATTTACTGCGTAAAAAAACGATCTTATATTTGAAATATTCTTTGAGAGTGCACTAGTATACTGTTTCTCCAGCAGCCTTGCGCGGTGGAGTCTGAAATCTAGTTTTGGTCTCCATGCTGGTAAAGCAGAAGCAGCCATGCTTTTACAGTTCACTGTGAAAAATGTCTCTGAACAAACGCTGTTTTTATCGCCTCGAACCTCTAAATGGGCTTTAACTGGGCTTAAAAAATGGCGCAGGAAATGTCTTTGCAGTTGCACTCGCAAAGGTCTACTTTAATGGCGGCGAAAAGATATATTTGTTGTTTTTTCCCTTTGTTCGTGCTGGCAGATGGCTGCAATGGCTGCCATTTGTCGGCAGATGGCGCCTTGGGCTTTCGCGTCGGCCCCTCCCCCCTAGGGCCTGGAGTCGATTGCTAAAGATGATTCTCCGATTCCGTCGTTTGGGAATTTGGAGGAGTCGACTCTACAACTTTGTGTCGATTCGGCAAATAACTCGGTTCGAGAGCATATACAGCCAGAAAAGACTTAGACTGGGTGGGAAATTCCAATGTCACTATTAATAGTTTCATAATAATAACAATAACAATAATGACTTGTAGCAGTCAATTATTTTGTTCTGTAATAAATTACACACAAGTCAAGTTTTAGTAATTAAATAGGTAATTTCAGATGAATACTGTTGACTAAATCCACAAAATAAAAAAATATTGAATATAGAAAAGTGCATTTGCAATTGGTGACAAATTTATAATTGGAAAATTTGTTATTAAATTCCATGATCCATGGTTATGCTATTATTTTCATCTTACTAATATATTTCCCCCCCCCCCACACTGATGTCTCTTTCAGCAACAGGGTGCTGAGGGTGATGCAAAGGAAGAGGTATACAAACTTTTTTTCTCTCCCCATTTGGTCCCAATTTGTTTGACTGAAATAACCCGCACCTAAGTTTTCCTTCCATTTGTTAAATTTTCTGGTTAATTTACACATAGTTGTTCACACAAAACATACATCAATATATCAAGTTATTGGTGACGAGTTGAATTTCTTTCTGCCTTTTCAGCCCCAGAGAAGATCTGCACGGTTATCTGCAGTAAGTCAACAATAATAGTTGTTGCAAAATAATTTGCATGCGTGTCCATCAAAGTTTATTTTAGCATTTACTTTCCATAAAATGTAAAATGATTTTGTTACTAAAGTTAACTTGAGTATTTGAATACATTTTCAGTAGTTAATGTGTAGTGAACTGTTGTTTAATTTACAGAGACCAGCTCCTCCCAAGCCTGAACCAAAGGCAAAAAAGGCAGCTAAGGTAAATGCAAGTTAATAATTTTGCACTTCCTCTGAAGACATGATAGCACTGAATGATTGCCTATAAAACATTTTCATTAGGAGCATTTCAAGACTGAATTCATGTTCATTTCATATGTATCTTTTTATTAATATTTTTATATAAAATTGAATTTGCATTAATGTGCAGAAAATTGCACACAATTAAATTTTTAATTAATCTTTAATGATTTGTTTATTATTTTTTAATTTATAACCTCGCGTATGTGTTGGAATTACTGAGCACTGAAATCTTTTTTTCCCCTGACAGAAAGACAAAGTGGTTAAAGACAAGAAAGAGGACAAAAAAAACAAGGGCAAGGGCAAGGAGTCTACAGAGCCAGAGGCAAATGAGGAGAACCACTCAGAAAACGGCGATGCCAAGAGCAACGCGGTACTTTTTTTAAAAATTGGTTTTCTATATTTATAAATTTGATTTAATATCGGTCAGATCAGTACGAGCTGTATCAACATTTTAAGAGTCCTGAGAACTCTAACTTACTATTTGACAATACTTTCATGGTCTAAATGTTCAACCAAATAAAAGAACTAGTTATGCTAGTATTATTTAATTGACGCTCAACTAAAAAGTATAGTAACATCAATAAGTTACAAATATTTTTTTTTATAAATATAATAAATAAATTTAAATAAATATAACAATTTAATCATCTATTATAAGTTTTTATTTGTATTATCAATAATATTGGTGTTTTTAGTTTGAAGTAGAAATGGCTAAAAGAGTTCTTTACAACATGTAACAGCTAACCCACTTTAAGTTTTTGATGTACATTAACACGTGTTTTCTAAACATGTTTCTATGGTGTAATTAAATATTCTCTTTATTAGAATACTTTAAACTTTTTGAAAAGATGTCTTTTTTGTCAGAGCTGTTCAAACAAAATATTTATAAAAAAAAAAGTCCTGTGATAAGAATATATTTAGGTGATACTGATAAAAATAAACTATTTCTGTTTAAGCAAAGATGAACATATTGATAAGGAATACTTCTCTCTTTTTTTCAGGCTGAGGAGACTCCAGCAGAAAACAAGGAGGAGGCAAAATCTGAGTAGCACCACTGCCTCACTTCAGCTGTCTCTCCCTGTCCAGTTCCCATTTTTTCTTCCACCCCTCAAAAGCGCTCTCACTCATGCTGATGCCCCTCTCTTCAAGGCATATTGTTAACAGAGGAATATTTTTATCAATGATTTTATAAGTATCAGTACAGATTTTTAGCACAAACTAAAGCTGAATACCTTACCTTGCAGATCTGCAGCAGTAAAATTTAGTTTCTGCAAGATGAACACACTAAATTCTTTTTTTAAAATGTCATTGTGAGTGTTGATGGCTTGTTTTGGTTTAGTAAAAGCATAAATGCTTCTACAGTTTTGAGTGCTTATCCTATTTTTGTTTCCCCCCAGTCTGCCCCTTTTCTCCCCTGTGTCCGACCTATATTACCATATAACAAGTGATACATTTTTTTGCTCTCTTTTTTATTTTATTTTTTTTTTAAACCTTATATATGTGCAGTGAGTCTACTTTCTTTTATCTCTTGTACTAGATTTTTTTTTTTCCACTTCAGTGTAGGATGGAGGAATACCAGAAAAAAACATCTAAAAACATTCCAGGGCAGAGATACATGGCCTGATCTTTACAATCTACCCTGCATTAGTTCAAAAACAATGTTTTATCAAGAGCAGCTCACCCAAGACTATGCTGTTATGTAAAATTTTCTAAATGATGACAATTTTTTAGGATGAAATTCTAATATTTACTGAAGTATGCAGGTGTTCATGTACCCTAGCTGACGTTCTGGATGTCTCTTAATAAATGAAAACCTTTGAATTTTCCTCAGCTTGCTTCTTTGCATGATTATCTTCATGTTTTGATTTTAGCAATTGATTTATTGTGCAGTGATTGTACCTTTTTAAAATCACACCATATTGCATTGTAGACTGTTCCTGCTTGTTATTTTGTCAGTATAAATTGATAACATAAAATATCACACACACTACCTGGTCAAAAACGCTGCTGTTATGATTGGATCATTATTGCTGTGAGTACAGCTGTTTCAGCTGCCAACAATTCTTTTAACTCTAAATGATGCGGTGTATACATTCTCATTTTCTAACAAACATGTCTGAAGATGAATCCTGTGGTTTTGAAAATGATCATGTGTTTTAGGGGGAACAAATTAATGGCCTGCATCAATGAAAGAAAATAGCCTTTTGCTAAAATCCCTTAAATTGGCTGAAGAAAGGTCTAATGTTTTATTAAAACCTGCAAAGAGTAGTGAACTTTCAGTGTGGAGAAAAAAAATGTTGGAACAAAAATGAGATTAGAGATCTTTAAAATGCTTGGTGAAATCACTTACATTTAACAGTAAACATTTATGAAGACTATTTCTACAATAACAATGCCATGAGAACTTAAGGATTGGGACTAAATGGCAACAAGGAACCCATTTATTAGTAAATCAACTTTAAAAACTAGACTTCAGTTTGCTAGGTAGCATAAAGATTGGACTCTGGAGCAATAGATATACATCACATTGTCTGAACATAAACTCAGCAGCACCCTCAAAGTATCCTAGTGTATTGACAAATCATGTTATCTGTTAGATGTATGCTATCTGCAATGACTTACAGTGGGACAAAAAAGTATTTAGTCAGCCACCAATTGTGCAAGTTCTCCCACTTAAAAAGATGAGAGAGGCCTGTAATTTTCATCATAATTACACTTCAACTATGACAAAGTGAGAAAGTCCTGAAAATCACATTCTGATTTTTAAAGAATTTATTTACAAATTATGGTGGAAAATAAATAAGTATTTGGTCAATAACAAAAGTTATATTAATACTTTATGTACCCTTTGTTGGCAATGACAGAGATCAAATGTTTTCTGTAAGTCTCCACAAGGTTTTTACACACTGTTGCTGGTAGTTGGGCCCATTCCTCCATGCAGATCTCCTCTAAAACATTGATGTTTTGGGGCTGTTGCTGGGCAACACGGATTTTCAACTCCCTCTAAAGATTTTCTATGGGGTTGAGATCTGGAGACTGGCTTGGCCACTCCAGGATCTTTAAATGCTTATTAAGAAGCCACTCCTTCGTTGCCCGGGTGGTGTGTTTGGGATCATTGTCATGCTGAAAGACCCAGCCACATTTCATCTTCAATGCCCTTGCTGATGGAAGGAGGTTTTCACTCAAAATCTCAAGCCCCATTCATTCTTTCTTTTACACGGATCAGTCGTCCTGGTCCCTTGGCAGAAAAACAGACCCAAAGCATGATGTTTCCACCCCCATGCTTCACAGTAGGCATGGTGTTCTTTGGATGCAACTCAGCATTCTTTCTCCTCCAAACACGACAAGTTGAGTTTTTACCAAAAAGTTCTATTTTGGGTTTATCTGACCATATGACATTCTCCCAATCCTCTTCTGGATCATGCAAATGCTCTCTAGCAAACTTCAGACGGGCCCGGACATGTACTGGCTTAAGCAGGGGGACACGTCTGGCACTGCAGGATTTGAGTCCATGGCGGCGTAGTGTGTTACTGATGGTAGCCTTTGTTACTTTGGTCCCAGCTCTCTGCAGGTCATTCACTTGTTCCCCCCGTGTGGTTCTTGGATTTTTGCTCACCGTTCTTGAGATCATTTTGATCCCACGGGGTGAGATCTTGCGTGGAACTCCAGATCGAGGGAGATTATCAGTGGTCTTGTATGTCTTCCATTTTCTAATAATTGCTCCCACAGTTGATTTCTTTACACCAAGCTGCTAACCTATTGCAGATTCAGTCTTTCCAGCCTGGTGCAGGTCTACAGTTTTGTTTCTTGTGTCCTTTGACAGCTCTTTAGTCTTGGCCATAGTGGAATTTGGAGTCTGACTGTTTAAAGTTGTGGACAGGTGTCTTTTATACTGATAACGATTTCAAACAGGTGCCATTAATACAGGTAACAAGTGGGGGACAGAAGAGCCTCTTAAAGAAGAAGTTACAGGTCTGTGAGAGACAGAAATCTTGCTTTTTTGTAGGTGACCAAATACTTATTTTCCACCATAATTAACAAATAAATTCTTTAAAAATCAGACAATGTGATTTTTGGGATTTCTTTTCTGATTTTGTCTCTCATAGTTGAAGTGTAATAATGATGAAAATTACAGGCCTCGCTCATCTTTTTAAGTGGGAGAATTTGCACAATTGGTGGCTGACTAAATACTTTTTTTGCCCCACTGAAAACTGTGTGAAAAATTAGTGATTCTGGAATCGTGAGGCCAAAAGGTCAGAACAGAATCCTGACTTTAACACGACTTAACGTTTTTGGAATGTGATTTGACTCTCATGTGCTTAATACAAGAGCTTGGCCAAATTAATAAATAAATAGAGAGAGAGAGAGAGAGATGGTTGTGTACCCCCTTGATATTTCTTCGCCACATCTCAGTGCTTTGTCCCAGAATAATATGCTCTTTGATGGGGCTGTAGCTCCTGATGTCGTTTGAACTGAGCCTGCCTGCCTGTCACTGGACAGTGCCAATGCATGATGTTGATAAACAAATGACCTCATCTGTGCTATATCCTATTATCAGAAAAACTAGAAAATTGTGAAAATCTGTGGTAAAAAAAAAAAAATAAAATCAGAAATTGAAAATGACTATCCAGGACTACTGAATTCTGCTTAATCGTAGTTAATAATGTAAAAACAGAATAAAATAATTAAAGACTGTAATTAATAGCTTTTATGTTGCTTATAATATAGAACTTGAAAATTGACAGTTTACTCTAATCAAAAAATGGTTTGTTGTTAAATAAATAAATAAATGCAGCATGTTTTTCACAGTTCTTTTCTTGGACCCTGCTGTGCATTGCCTTGTGGACAATACCAAAATGATCCGCTTAAAATGAGTGAGATTGTCTTTTTAATACCTTTTTGCTTGTTTCTTGCTGTAGAAATCTAAAAATTTTGTTTTGTTTTTTTGTTTTAATTTTTTTTTTATACCTTAAAATCAATCACATTTTTTTGTGGTTTAATGGTTGTCAAAGACAGAACCTAATAATGGCTTGCTTCACTGGCACAAACAGCTCATTACACTACATAATGGCAACAAATCCCAAATGCATATGCCACACTTAAAACCAACTCTAAAGAGGGAAAAACACAGACCTAGTCAAGGAACAGCTGAGCAGACAATTTAGCAAATATATGTAGTCCCTTTAAAATAAAAGGAGCAGTAGTGGTTTAGTAGTGTAGAAAGTGCTATAATACCTACACTGTACTATGTATTACTGCATACATTTATAATTATTTTGCTAATCTTATCACAAATAAATAACTAGCTAGCTAACTACTAGTAACATAATTTTTGTTTTGACAGTAGAATGTGACTTTCAAATTAGACTATAAGTTAAAACTGACATCTGACCATCACACTGAATTTGTGTTGGCACAAAGTTAGAACCACAATTGTCTAAACATTTGTTTACTGAAACTAAGGTTTCTAGACATGCTCCAGAATGGTATTGCCCCTGTGCAAAGTGATATCCATAAAAACATGGTTTCCAATGTCGGTGTCGAAGAACTCTAGTGGCCTGCATAGATTCCTTACTTCAACCACATGATGTTAGAATGAAATTGAACCTGAATGGTGTACCAGCCATTCTTTCCAAACATCAGTGGACCAAATTCACAAAAAATTATTTTAATATAAGAGTTAATTATAATGATTGGAATCAGCCATCAAAGAAGTTAAATATTTTCATTGATATTAACAATATAACAGTATATGAATCCCACAGAATAACATGCAAATGTAAAGCTTTCATATCAGTTATTAGTTGCTATTGCATCTTCTTCTTTCAGCTGCTCCTGTTTGGTCTTTGCTACAGCAGATCACCCATTTTCATATCACTCTGTCCTCTACACCTGCCGCGTTTAAACCAACCACCTGCATGTCTTTCCTTATCACATCCATTAACCTCCTCCTTGGCCTTCCTCTATTTTTTGCCTGGTGGCTCCATCCTCAATTTTATTCTATCGATATACCCTATTTCCCTCCTTTGCACATGACCAAACCATCTCAGTCATGCCTCTCTCACTTTGTCTCTAAAACACCCTACCTGTGTGGTCCTCTAATAATCTAATTTCTAATCCGGTCCATCCTCGTTACTCCAGATGAAAATCTTAGCATCTTCAACTCTGCCACCTTAGACAATGTCTCTGTCTTTAAACTTTACCACACAGCAGGTCTCAACACAGTCTTATAATCTATCTCTTTTACTTTTACAGATTCCCTTCTATCACAAATCATTCATTTAACTCTTCTACACCCCCTCAATCCTGCCTGCATTCTGTAAACAAACAAATTAAAAACTCTACTGCTTTCTCTCCTGAATATCTATATGCTTCAACTGGCATGTCATCTCGGCCAACTGACTATCCACTCTTCATCCTCTTAATAGATGCTTGCACTTCCTCCTTAGTAATCCTATGCACTTCCTGCTTCATTATCTTCATATCATCCAACCTTTGCTAATGAATTTGCTATTGCATAATTTCACATTTTCTTCTTTTTTCCACACTCTTCCCTAAACACGCCTTTCCAAGGTATAGCAAACCTTGATACATGATAACCTAATGTTTAAAATAAATTGTATTTTGCAGAAATTTGTGGAAATTTGGGAACACAATTTAAAGTTGCTGGTTTATTATACACTGTACACATTACTGTAAATTTATAATAATTCAAACACAAGAATCAAAGAGGTTCACAGGAAGTTGCAAGAGCCTACAATAATATGCAGCCATGCATGATAGTTAAGTCACATATAGTGCATATAAAAGGTAAGCAGAATAAGCATTTGGGCATATCTTTTATGTCTTTCTGTCTTTTATGTCAGTTCACTGCCAATCTTATTGTACATGTGCATGGACACATCACTGACAAAATATGAATGGTTTCATGAGTGCGTAAAAGATGATGTCTAGTGTGTAATTGGCTGTTATTGTTCTGCTGAGCTGTGGAATCATGCCTGACATGTCCTCAGTGCTGTATGAATGAATCACTTCTATCACCCCTGCTCTCTGATTTCTGGAAAACTTTGAGTCACCGAAAAAAAGGCCTAGTCAATCATCACATCTTCCTCCATGACTATACACCCACCATTAAATGATTTGATGCATGAGACAAGGCCACAACTTTGATGCCTCTATTTGCCATTTTTTATAAGCTAACAGGGGAATTGAGCATCCAGCATAATTGAGAATCAAAAAAATTTGTTTTCAGCTACTTCCCCCACCTAAACATTTGGTGGCATGATTCACCCACACTTTTGCAGACATTTTCAATTCTGTCAGCTATCTCTAGGTGGCAGTATGGTTCTGGCTGTAATTGCAGTTTCATCCCTGTAGATGGCCTTTTATAGAAAAAGAGCCATCTAGGTTGTTCAGTGCAAATGCCTTTGATACAATGAAGTCAACTCCCTATTGTAATCGAATCTCACTTAGATCATGAGACAACATCAGTCACCATTCCCTGATTTACATGCTGTTTTCCCACTAGGGAGTAAATCCAGGGCTGGTCAATCAGATTTAAATGGATGTGTCTCTGAACATTGTAGATAATTGGCATGAATGCAACAGCATTAGTCACATATATGAAGAACATTGAAGATGTCCATAAAAAGGTTTTAGGATCTTGTGAAAAAATTGATTCATATGTAATTGTCACCTTGTACTGAGAGGCATCTTTTTTTTTTACGGCTAATGTAAGCCTTTAATCTCCTTCCATATTGGGTGCCATTTTGGAGAAGATTGATCCTAGAAGTGTTTATGAGCTGTGAAGTATCACATAACAGCATATTATTTCCATTAACAATCTGTGTAGCTGTTAATTATCCTCTTGGTTTAATACACATAACCATGATCAAGCTAGACAGCATTCTAATTAAAAAATATAAGTACATTTAAACAGTCACCAGTGGCCATTTATTTTAAATCTCGATTTTTCAAATGCTTTTATTAATTAAAGAAGATGGGTGAGTGAATTTAAATGCTATCCAGTGAGACTAGTAAGACAAAACATAATAATACATCAATATCATAGATGTTTATGTTCATGCATAATCAGCATAACCAGAATGGCTTTTATAGAAGGATAGCTAAAAAAACAAGCTGCACTTCTTAGATCTGCAAAATTGCACCTGAACAAACCACAAAAGTTATTAAACGCTTTGGTTTGGTCTGAGGAGACCTGATGATACAAACTTATTTTTAGTGAAGAGAAGAAAGAAAAATATCAAGGTGTTGAAATGGCTAAGTCAAAGTCCAGACATCAATCTCTCTAAGAAAGCAATGTTGTAAAGAATAGTGGACCATAATTTCTCCCAAATTATGTAATCTCCTGCAGAAAAGATTTACTTCAAGTTATTGTTAATAAGAATGGTTCTACATGTTTGCAAAATTTTAGGATGTACCCCCCCCCAACTATGTTTCTAAATGCTGGATTATTTGTTTGTTTGCTTGTTTGTTTGTTTGTTTGTTTGTTATAGCAATTTACTCTGGGGTTGATGCAATTTGTTTGTTATTTATACAATTAAGAAATTTTATTAATTTTTTAAAACAACTGCTGTTTAGGCATTGATAAATAAAAACACATATTTGAAAGTGAACCTGTTTCTGTACATATTACAAATATGTGCTCCATCCCCCTGGATTATTGCTGGAAAAAAATTGCTATTATGATTATATTTATCTGCTGACATGAGGATTTTATTTATTTTTCTACTGTTTAGCTTTTTTATATGAAACATCAATCTAATAAGAAACCATTAGAAGAACACGGGCAAGTCAGTTCTGGATGAAGGAATAATACCACCCATCATTTTGGCTAAACAACCCATGTGGAATTGACACTGAAGAAAGAGGGAACAAAGCTAACATTTTAGTAGTAGTAATTCAAAGGGTGCTTTTTTGAAGCATCTAGTTATTGTTATCAGACTCTGTTGTGGAAATACAGAAACTACAGAAGCAGATTGAGGAATGTTGAAGGTTGGTAGCATTTCAGTATACAGTATAATATTAAATGTTGCAGAATTAATCTGCCATACATTATTTGTGTGCAACATGAAAATCATCTTTAACAATTTATCTGCTGGAATTTTATTGGAAAACATTTGTTGCTGCATACAATATTGTGTTACAAATGCAAAGTCTGCAAGGTGATTGTGTACAAACTGACTTCCCTCTCTTCTTCCATGGATTCCTAATTTCTAGTTGGGGAAGCATTTTGCCAGAATTACATTGATCTTATTTATATTTATCTTTAATCTTATTTAAAATTGAGTATTTCCCCCCAAAAAATGTAATTTGTGAAAAAAAGGAGAGAACTACTGTGCTAGAAGAGAAAATTCTAGCAGCCTGTAAAAGGTGATGTTACCCTAGTCAGAGTGTCAGGCCACTGAGATGGCACTTTTCTGTGATAAACTAGATGATAGGTGAATGAAGAAAAGTTGTTTGCCCCCTCCAAACCAGGGTAAGAACCGTGTCATTTTACAGAGTGGCTTATGTCTCTTTGACACTGCTGAATTGTCTCCAGTTTGAAATTTTTCAGGTTTCTGCAGGGTTATCATGACCTCTGAGAATTTTATGGAAAATTATTTCTCTGGTTTGTAATTAAATTACAGCAATTTTATTACATTAGCTGGCCAACTACAGTCTTTCTAACCATATTTACCTTGGTATCATGGGTTTCATGACATATTGTCTTATAACAGCTTTCTGGTTTTGTTAAATAAATATAAAGCCACTCCGCAGCAATTCGTTTCCTTCTACATAAATTAATTATATTATGTAGAAGACAGCAGTTAGCTTACTATTAAATTAAATACTATCCAATAATATTCGTATAGCACTTTTTAACAGTGAATACTGTCATAATACAATTTTGTATATATATATTTTTATTCATGAATGTATCAACACTTGATGGTTGCAGAGAAGCAAATATAGATGCACTGTAAAAAAAAATAAAGATGCACTGTAGAAACTACACTGAGATTGTAGCTGGCATGGTGGTCATGGCATTCTTTTCTGCTGCATCTTTTTGCAGGTAAAATATTCAATCACATAACCCTAACCCTAACCCTAACCCTAACCCTAACCCTAGAATTGTACAGGTATGAAAGTGCAGCATAACAATGGCTTATTAATAAAATAGCAAATGAATCCAAATCAGCAGGCAGAATCCAAAACATTAAACATGCAACAGTTGGGCAATGAACAAAACCACAAACAAGACAAAATAATAACATGAACATGAAATTCAAAACAAGATCATTAAAAAGGAAAATTGAGAAAAAAAGCTGCATTCATAATTTGTTTTTTTGTAAATACTCCTAGTCTAGTACCTTATTCTTCTCAACTGGGTTAATGCATAGAATCCACCAAATACAAGACATGGTAAACATAAAAGAATTACTGTCATTCATGCCAAAAATACTAAGCTCAGAGTTCTGTTCTTTGTCCCTAGTAAAATTTGTATTTTCTTTAGACAGCATGTGTTTATTTGACCTACGTTTTTTTATTACACTATTCAATGACTGACTACATGAACATAAAATCTGGGCTAGAAAGAACCCCAGTCTCAATTCTTCATGCCAATCTGTATTTTTTTATTATAAGCATTTATGTTGTTTTTGGGCTTGGTTATACAACAACTTGGATATGTCCACTTTAAGACATTGATCTTTATCTGACAGTGCAATTGTGCATACTACTTTTATTAATTAAATGTTTGTTCTTCTTTATTAATTGAGGAATTGAGGCATGCCATACATTCTTACATTTTCCTTTTGCATCAGAAAAAGGATAATAAAAGTAATTGTTCTCAAAGCCATTGGCTCAGGTGTTGTAGTTAATAAGGTATAAGATTGACCTTTGAGAAGAGCATTTAATTGCTCCTGTTTCTACAAAGCAGCTGGACACAGGCCTTACAGATTTCTTATGGATATGTGTCTGCATGATTGCAATTGTGAGTGTCTACAAAGAAATCTGAGAAAGCTTTTAAAAATTATATTATTATCCAACATTCACCTAATATTTCAAAAGCAACAAAGGTCAAGTTTTTGCAAGGACACTGACTTTGGCAAAATTACTTTTCAATGTTCTGTCTTGGTTAGCTTTTAGTGTGCAGCATCTACTTCAGGAAAAAGAGGAAACTAATGAAGAGCAAGCAGAGTGTGGTTGAGGAATCTTTTATCCGTGTAACACAGACAAGTGTTGGAGATGAGTGGGCATGAGTGACGTCAATCAGCAGTCCCCTGGTAGCTACTTATGTGTCATGTTCAGGATCCACCTCATGACAATGACATCCTGAATTGTCCTTACAAAACACTGCAAGACAAAGGTGCAAGCTGTAGCATTGTTCAACAGCTGGCCTGGGGTCAGTTATTTGGCAGAGTGAATGATACTAAAGATGGAATTGATGTGATATGCTCTAGGCTAAATGTGTGAACATTGTAATAAAAAAAGCCTAGGTAAAATAAACACACGCTGTCAAAAGAAAATAAAAATTTTACTAGGGACAAAGAACATAACTCTGAGCTTAGTATTTTTGGCGTGAATAAATGTGTTTCTTTTATGTTCATCATGTCTTGTATTTGGTGGATTCTATGCATTTACCCAAATGTGCAAACATATTAGGCATGTGTAAAGAAATGCTTAAAAAATAGTTTTCATTTTATTCTTATTAATTTACAAAATTTAAAATGAGTGAACAGAAAAACAATCTAAATCAAATCAATATTTTTATACCCTTAAACCAGCCTAAAACTAGGTTGAAAAAAAAAAAGCTAATAAGGTGAAGTTGTTGAAGACAGTTTCATGTCACAGGCCATACACCATAGCAAGACTGAGCACAGCAACAAGACATAAGATAGTTGTGCTGCATCAGCAAGGTCTCTCCCAGGCAAAGATTTCAAAGCAGACTAGGGTTTAAAGATGTACTTTCAAGTTATTTTTGAAGATGCACAAAGAAACGGCTAATGTTGAGGATCGTAGATGCAGTATTCGGCCAAGGAAACTTAATGCAGCAGGTGAAAGACACACCATGCTTACTGTCCCTTGATATTGGAAGATGTCCAGAATTGCCATCAGCAAGGAACTGGTGGAAATCACTGGGAACCAGATACACCATCTACTTTCCAGAGATGTCTGATCAGAAATAGTCAAAATTGATTTTCAGAATTTTTTATTGTGCACAGAGATTTCTCAAGATTCTAGAAAACTTTTGATGATATTATGTACTGTAGCCAATGAAATATGTGAAGTCTTTACAAGTTTACATTGGTGAATGTTTTTAGACACATTCTAGGTCTGAGGACAGATTGGTCTGAGAAACTTGTAAGAAACTCTCATCATGACCAATAAAATAAATAAACAAATAAACAAATAAATAATAACAATAATAATAATAATAATAATAATAATAATAATAATAATAATAATTGCCAACCAATTAACCTAATTAGTTGCAAAATGTTCCTCCAGCTGTTTCTTTTTTTGCCCCTGGCCCAAAGTTTATAAAACCTGTTGCAGACATTAAATTCTAAATTACAGTTTTTTTCCCCTTAAAAATGGTACATCTCTTTAGTTTGAATATTTGATATGTTTTCGATGTTCTACTATGTAAAAGCTACCAATGCGATGCGATGTGTTTCACCCCATTACAATGCAGTGCGATAAAACTTGCTATGCAATTCAGTATTGTACAGATAGTTCACTTTTATTTCTTTGGTTCAGACAGACAGCAAATCATAAATTTACTTAAGTGCCTTCTGTTTGTGCAGCTTGTATAGCAGTTGTGGCGACTCGCCGCTTCATCGGGCTGAACACAGACACGGAACACTTAAATCAGGGGTTACAGTATCTTTACTGGGGAACTGAAAGTAAAACGAAGGGGATAGTGTTCTGGTAAGGTCTGTAGTAAGGGGAAATAGGGGAGAGAGTCGCTATTAGTCGAGAGCCTAAGGTTCTCCACCTCACTGTCCTCTTATAAGCATCGCCGGGCTTGAAGACAGTGATGGGCCACCACTCCAATTGAGCTCCAGCTATGTCTTGTAAGGAGGCTACACCTCCTTGTTTGCTGCGCTGGGATGCGCCGCCTCAGCGCTGTCCCTGCTGACGGTTGAGTTCGGAGCGCTTGCCCCTTTTGGTACATAAGGTGGAGGCCCGTCGTCACACAGTATAGATTTACTTTCCTCTGAAAATATCTCAGCATAAAGCCATTATTGTCAAAATAGCTGGCAACAAAAGTGAGTACACTAGTATGTGATACAGTAAGTGATAACAGCTGTACGTTACTTAACCATGCTAAGCCACATGTCCTATTCATCATGTTCATGTATTTGTATGTGCTTGAAAGGTCCTAACATTTTTGTGTATCTTGTATTAGTGCAGTTGAAATTTGGTGCTTGGTGCTTTGAGTATAATTCAGCTATTTCAAACCATTATCTCATCTCTTTTTAAATCTGCCTCAGTCATTGCATTAGTACCTCACCACGTTACTGTGTTAAGCGTACATCCACGTCAACTACAGAGTTTTATCAATAATCTGCCAAAAATGACGATATTAAATAAATCTCCGTCTGACCCCGCAGAGCTTGACTGGGCCACTGAATACCTAGAATCAACGTTCCGTTACACTCTAGCTGATGTAGCTCCCCTTAAAAGCAAAATGCTCAGGGAGAAAAAATTTGCACAGTGGTATAATGATCATACTTGCACCTTAAAACAGACTACTTGGAAAAAGAATGACTTAATTTCATTTATTTCCTCATCAAAATCATCAACCTGCATTCTCAATCCCTTACCCTTAAGTTTCCTCAAACAGATAATTCCAGAGGTAAATGAACCCGTTTTAAAAATAATAAACTCTTCCATTAGAACTGGTTATATACCTAAATCCTTCAAACTGGCAGTTATCCACCCCCTAATTAAGAAACCTGACCTTGACCCATGTCAGCTGTCCAACTACAGGCCAATATCAAATCTCCCCTTTATACCCAAAATTTTAGAAATGGTTGTAGCACAGCAGTTATGCTCACATCTACTTAGGAATTAAATTTTTTAAATGTATCAGTCAGGATTTAGGCCTCATCATAGCACAGAGACGGCGCTAGTTAAGGTGGTAAATGACCTGTTATTGGCCTCTGATCAGGGTTTTGTCTCTTTACTTGTTTTGCTCGACCTAAGTGCAGCTTTTGACACTATTAGTTATATTATACTTGCTAGACTTGAGAACGTTGGTGGAATAAAGGGAACAGTTCTCTCCTGGTTTAGGTCTTATTTGACTGATCGCTATCTGTTTGTTGATGTAAATAGTGAGTTCTCCACACTCTCTAAGGTAAAGTTTGGTGTTCCGCAAGGATTTGTCTTAGGCCCACTGCTTTTCTCTTTATATATGCTGCCACTGGATGAAATTATACATAAACATGGTATTCGCTTCCATTGCTATGCTGATGATACACAGCTGTATATTTCAGCAAAGCCAGATGAGAGAGATATTAGACAGTGGATGCTTGATAACTTTCTTCTGCTCAACTCAGATAAGATGGAAATACTTTTACTAGGACCACATGCAGCTAGAAGCAAACTTTCCGATTACGTAGAATATCTGGATGGTGTTTCTGTTTCAGCGCATACAGCAGTCAAAGACCTTGGTGTGATTATTGACCCTAGTCCTTTAAGGCTCACGTGAATAATATTACCAGGATCACCTTCTTTCACCTTAGAAATATTGCTTAAATTAGAAATATGATGTCGTTACAGGATGCAGAAAAACTAGTTCATGCTTTTGTTACATCTAGATTAGACTACTGTAATGCTTTACTGTCTGGTGTTCGAGTAAGTGCATAAATAAGCTTCAGTTAGTTCAGAATGCAACAGCAAGGGTCCTCACTATCGTCCTCAACATCGTATATCTGCAATAAATGGACATTCGGTGCAACCCAGATGAGGATGGGTTCCATCTTGAGTCTGGTTCCTCTCAAGGTTTCTTCCTTTGCCATCTCGGGGAGTTTTTCCTTGCCACAGTCGCCACTGGCTTGCTCATCAGGGACAAACTTACACTTATAAAAAACGTTAATTTTTTATCACCACATTATCTGTTTAAAGCTGCTTTGAGACAATGTTCATTGTTAAATGCGCTATACAAATAAAAATTAATTTAATTTAATTAAATATGTACTGTGACATTCTGAAGAAAAACATGATGCCCTTCCTTCAGAATAGCAGTTTTCCAACATAATAACAACCCCAAACACAACACCAAGATGACAACTGCCATGCTGAGAAAAATGAAGGTGATGAAGTGGCCAAGTATGTTTACAGACCTGAACCCTATTGAGCACCTGTGGCGCGTCCTTAAGCGAAATGTGCAGAACCGCCATGTGTCTAACATCCAGCAGCTCCGTGATGTCATTATGGAAGAGTGGAAGAGGATACCAGCAACAACATGTGCAGCCCTGGTTAATTCCATGCCCAGGAGGATTAAGGCAGTGTTAGATAACAATGATGCTCACACAAAATATTGACACTTTGGACACAGTTTTGACATGTTCACTTAGGGTGTACTCACTTTTGCCAGCTATATTCAAAGTAATAGCTGTATGTTGAATTATTTTCAGAGGACAGTAAATCTATATTGTTAAACAATCTGCACGCTAACTACTCTAGTATATGTTCAAGTTTTATTTCTATAGTATAATCCCTTGAGAAGATTTACTAAAATGTTTAAGTGTTAAAGTGATGTAATAGTGCAATTGTACTTAGTTGTGCATATGAATGTTGTTTCTTTTTTTTTTTTCATTTCAAATAACAGAGCAAAGAATCTATGAGATATGTTGTTTTTTTCTTTATAAAATTGCTGCAAAAGCAGTAACTCTGCAGGAGCAAGAGCACTGTGTCCTGGCATGTATTCAAAACCGAATATAGCACCCCAGGTCAATTGCACATCAGAACAATAATGATCATAATTCCTGACAATAACAGACTTGCTACTGCTATCCTACCTTTTCTTATTATCAGAGCCATGTGGCAAAAAGTTTTGAACATTCTGAAAAAAATTATTTGCTACTCCTCTTACGAATTATGTACAATTAACACCTCATTTGGCATAAAAGCACCATGACATTACTTTATAGTGTAACACTACTGCTAAAATAATTTATAGGCTCACTGATAATAAAATGCATTCTAGATACATAGTAAATCAAATGCAATATTTAGAGAAACTAATAATATATCATAACATATCTAGCAAGAAAAACATATGTTACTTTCTGTTTGATATTAACACACAAATAAAACTTTTGCAAATATAAGTTTTTGTTTCTGTTAGGTCTATGCCATTACCCAAACAATCTACAACATTGCCATCTTGGATGACAACTCCCAACATACTTACAATTATAGTTACAATAAACTATTCTACTGATTACACCTGGACTCAATCACCACACTCATAAAATCCAGTCAATGGAATTCTTTATAAGTAATTTTATAATTAAACCTCCAGCAGAAAAAAAACTATGACATTAGCTGTTGTTGAATGAGTGGTGCCACAGGCTAAATGGCACCAAATATCCATTCAAAGTATTTATTACCCATCAAGACAGTACCACTTTAATATATAAAAACAGTGAAACAAGAAACTTATTAATTCCCTTAAGATATAATTTACATTGTTGTTTGCATATACATCAAGAAAATGTCTTAAGAAAATACATTCAAAAGGGTCTTGTCAGCTAATGTTGCCCAGAATCGGGACCAGGCATGTTAATCAGCTTTCAGCTATCAACTAGTCTGCATGTAGTAGAAACCTTGGAAGAAGCTTTGGAGTGTTTTGGACACTCCAAAATTTCCAGATGCTGCATTTCTTTGAAAAGCTTTTAGAACAGCTTATTTTAAAGTTTTGAGTACTACCACCTGGAGAATGACTTTTTTCAATCACATTGTATCATATTTAAACTACAGTCTCAACAGAACTCTTGAGCACTAATACAATGCCCCCCTACGTAGATCTCTGCTCTGCCTCTAGCCACCCCATTACATTATATCTGTTCTGTTCCTGTTGAAGATTCCATCCTGGTGTGTTGCCTAACCTCAACATCCTGCAGGTGAGCAGTGTGGTCTCTTCCCCATGAGATGCTTTTGTGTCTCTTGTATCTCACAGACCTGGAGATGAAAACGGGCAGCTCAACAAGTGACTGCCGAAGGGTGTAGAAACCCTTCTGCCGCTTCTCAGACCAGACATAAGGACAGTCTGTCTGCTGAATTCTCTCTCTTTTCTCTCTCTCTCTCTCTCTCTCTCTCTCTCTCTCTCTCTCTCTCTCTCTCTCTCTCTCTCTCTCTCTCTCTCTCTCTCTCTTCGGTCAAATTAAACATGTTCCTGAGGTACCAGTTTCCACTATTCCTGCTCCTCTCCTCTCCTCTCCTCTCCTCTCCTCTCCTCTCCTCTCCTCTCCTCTCCTCTCCTCTCCTCTCCTCAAATCTGCCTGCTTTGTCCCGGCCTGCTTCTGGATAGTGTTCTCTTCGATTAGAGGCCACCCTGTGCAGCTGGGGATGTTTCACATCAACGGCCTGGTGATCCATTAAATTACCATGAGTAACACAGGAGCTTTGAGGATGGATTTGTACTGTACTTAATGTCAATAGTCTGCTACAATGACTCAGGACTACAGTTTGCATGTGCCACCCAGATGAGGATGGGTTCCCTCTTGAATCTGCATTCTCTCAAGGTTTCTTCTTTTTCTATCTCAGGGAGTTTTTCCTTGCCACAGTCACCACCGGCTTGCTCATTAGGGACAAATTTTTTATTTTTATTTTGTCACACTCATTGATAGTGATGATGATTACAGGTTTGGGCCAGAAAGGGAAGGTTGCACAGCGCTTACATTAGGAATATAAAGTGAGACTATGCTAAGGTCCAATATGCTTTTAATAGTCTTTAGAAAATACAAACCCAGTGTACAGTGATCTTGCATGTCAGTCACCCATGCATGGAATGACACAGATAGTCCTCACTGTTTTTAGTCATGTAGTTTTTGGTTCTATTGCTGTCCCTACTGGGGAAAAAGAAATAGTTTGTACCAAGGTGTGATTCAAAATGCCAATCTGCTGTCCATGGCTAGGTGTGAAATGTGGAATATATCTCATTACAGGCTAATGTCCTCCTATCTACATGGGCCAGTTTTATTTCCCTGCATTTCACTAAACTGGTGCATTGTCTAATCAGATAGCCTGGGTGACCAAAAGTGCCCCAGAGGGTGATTTACTTATTTTTGCTGCACTCACTAATGGTGGTACCATCTCCAGATCCATTATGTTCTAAATGAACTTACTCGGGGCTTAACATTAAAAGGCAGACAGCTGCATCATCAGTGAGGCAGAATGCTAACTGTAGAGCTATATGAATTTTGAACCAGCCTGGACCAGCAGTTCAAACTGTGCTTTAAATGCATCTCAATCTGTCTTACTGGAAAACTTGGTTTAATAGCTAGTGGCTGCTCCAAGTCTCCACCGCAAACAACTTTGAGCATCGCCACCATGTCTGCCATCTGTCTTGCATCCTTAAGTAATAGCAGCATGCCGGGCCATGTGTGTGCTATCGTGTTGACACTATTTTGTTGGTGTAGCATCTTACCATGTGAAACAAAAGGTGAATCTTCAGCGCCTTGTTACATATCAGCATCTCTTTCAACTAGCCACATTGTTTGAGGCCCAGTGTCTAGCTCCAGTCAGGCCATATGTCCACATGCATTTGCTTTTTTCTCTGCAGTCATCAATGGCACCTTCAGCTCATTTTACTAATACCAGACATGCTCTTGTGGTCATCCTGTCTCTATTAACAATTATGGGTTACTGTTTTGGCCATAGCCCAAAAAGGACAAGATAACAATTTCTTGGGCTCCACTTCTCAACCCAACTTACTCAACTCACAAAAAGTTTCCCTATCACTCCAGAACATACCTCCCAGCCCCACTCACAAGGATGCACCAGATGCTGTCAAACATTCTTGCAAACCCTTTAAAAAACCTGATTCTAAAAAAGTTGGGACACTGTACAAATTGTAAATAAAAACAGAATGCAATGATGTGCAAGTTTCAAATTTTAATATTTTATTCAGAATACAACATAGATGACATATCAAATGTTTAAACTGAGAAAATGTATAATTTTAAGGGGAAAATAAGTTGATTTTAAATTTCATGGCATCAACACAGATTAAAAACATTGGGACAAGGCCATGTTTACCACTGTGTTTACAGTAGCATTCCTGCATGTGATGCAGTGCCGTCTAAGGGCCCGAAGATCATGGGCATCCAGTATGGATTTCTGCCCTTGACCCTTGTGCACAAAGATTGTTCCAGATTCTCTGAAGCTTTGGATGATATTATGCACTGTAGATGACTTTTGCTTTTTTTGTGCAATTTTACTCTGAGAAACTCCTTTCTAATATTGTTTCACTATTTTTCACCACAGCATTGGGGGAATTTGTGATCCTCTGCGTATCTTGACTTCTGAGAAACACTGCCACTCTGAGAGGCTCTTTTTATACCCAATCATGTTTCCAATTGACCTAATAAGTTGCAAATTGTTTTTCCAGCTGTTCCTTATATGTACATTTAACTTTTTATATACATTTAACTTTTCCAGCCTCTTATTGCTACCTGTCCCAACTTTTTTGGAAAGTGTAGCTCTCATGAAATCCAAAATGAGCCAATTTTTGGCATGACATTTCAAAATTTCTCACTTTCAACATTTGATATGTTATCTATATTCTATTGTGAATAAAATATAAGTTTATGAGATTTGTAAATTATTGCATTCCTTTTTTTATTTACAATATGTACAGTGTCCCAACTTTTTTGAGATCAAATTTGTATCTCCTATCTAACTTTTAAAACATTAATGTTTTAAAAAAAAACAACAACAGCTGACAACAATAGTCTTGTATTTCAGAAAGGTTTATAGATATACTATCAGAATCTATAGAGCTACCAGTACTATAAAGCTTGTATGTTGTGCATTTGTCAAAATAGGCTCTCTTAATCATGCTGCATAGGCCATATCTAATTATTACTATAGATTTTTTTTTAATGTAAATAAGAAGAATTACGTGCATTGCAAGGTTTTAGAGTAGGATCCATTAGCTGTTAAATCATGCCAAATGTCTGGAAATTGGTACAGCTGGTTTCAGACAAAAACTATTCTCATCTACCCTATTTTAGGAAATAGAAAAAATATTATTAAGTTTTAGCAAGACATTTAAAGTTATATAAGAATGGGAAATCCAGATGCAAAGGCATAATTAAAACAGCCATGGATCCAGTAAATGAACCAATATAAAACTTCTTAATTGGTCAAATAATATGTTTTATTTCTATAAAATACAATAATATTACATTCATACTCATTTAAATATCTTCTTCTTCTTTCGGCTGCTCCCATTAGGGGTCGACACAGCGGATCATCCGTCTCCATACTACCCTGTCCTCTACATCTGCTTTTTTCACACCAACTACCTGCATGTCTTCCCTCACCACATCCATAAACCTCCTCCTTGGCCTTCCTCTTTTCCTTCTTCCTGGTGGCTCCATCCTCAGCATTCGCCTACCAATATAACTCATGTCCCTCCTCTGCACATGTCCAAACCATCTCAATCTCGCCTCCCTCACCTTGTCACCAAAACGTCCAACATGCGCTGTCCCTCTAATAAACTCATTTCTAATCTTGTCCATCCTGGTCACTCCCAACGAAAACCTTAACATCTTCAGCTCTGCTACCTCCAGCTCCACCTCCTGTCTTTTACTCAATGCCACTGTCTCTAATCCATACAACATCGAAGGTCTCACCACAGTCCTATAAACTTTCCCTTTCATTCTTGCAGATACCCTTCTATCACAAATCACTCCTGCCACTCTTCTCCACCCACTCCACCCTGCCTGCACTCTTTTCTTTACTTCCCTAACACACTCTCCATTACTCTGCACTGTTGACCCCAGGTACCTGAACTCCTCCACCTTCACCACCTCTTCTCCCTGCAACCGCACCACTCCACTGCCCTCCCTCTCATTCACACACATGTACTCTGTCTTACTCCAACTGACTTTCATTCCCCTTCTCTCCAGCGTGTACCTCCACCTCTCCAGGCTCTTCTTAACCTGCTCACTACTCTTACCACAAATCACAATATCATCCGCAAACAACATAGTCCAGGGAGACTTCTGTCTGCCACTGCAAACAGGAAAGGGCTCAGGGCCAACCTTTCCCTTGAACTAGTCTGTCGTTCCTACTGCACACTTCACTGCTGTCACACTGCCTTCATACATGTCCTGCACCACCCTCACATACTTCTCTGACACACGTGACTTCCTCATACAGTACCACAACTCCTCTCTTAGCACCCTATCATACGCTTTCTCTAAATCCACAAACACACAATGCAACTCCTTCGGACCTTCTCTATACTTCTCTATCAACATTCTCAAAGCAAATAATGCATCTGTGGTGCTCTTCCTCGGCATAAAACCATACTGTTGCTCACAGATGGTAACCTCTTCTCTCAGCCTGGCTTCCACTACTCTTTCCCATAACTTCATGATGTGACTGATCAACTTAATTCCCCTGTAGTTACTGCAGATCTGCACATCTCCTTTATGCTTAAAGATCGGTACCAGCACACTCCTTCTCCATTCCTCAGGCATCCTCTTACCTTCTAGAATCTTGTTAAACAATCTGGTTAAAAACTCCACTGCCATCTCTCCTAAACATCTCCATGCTTCTACCGGTATGTCATCTGGTCCAACCGACTTTCCACTCTTCATCTTTTTAAAAGCCTATCCACTTCCTGCTTCACAATCTCCACATCATCCAACCTTCTCTCTCTCACATTTTCCTCGTTCATCAGCTGCTCAAAATACTCTCTCCATCTTCTCAACACACTCTCCTCACTTGTCAACACATTTCCATCCCCATCCTTCATTGCTCTAACTTGCAACACATTCTTCCCAGCTCGGTCCCCCTGCCTGGCCAATTGGTACAAATCCTTTTCTCCTTCCTTAGTGTTCAACCTCTCATACAGCTCCTCATATGCCTTTTCCTTGGCTTTCGCCACATCCCTTTTCACCTGCTGCTGCATCTCCTTGTACTCCTGCCTACTTTTCTCATCACTCTGTCGATCCCACTTCTGTTTTGCCAACCTTTTTCCCCTTATGCTCTCCTGCACTTCCTCATTCCACCACCATGTCTCTTTGTCTTCCTTTCTATTTCCCAGATGTCACACCAAGTACTTTTCTAGCTGCCTCCCTTATCACTCCTGCAGTAGTTTCCCAATCATTCAGCACCTCTTCACCACCACCAAGCCCCTGTCTGACCTCTTCCCTGAATCTCACACTACAGTCTTCCTCCTTCAGTTTCCACCATCTTATTCTTCTTTCAGTCCTCACTCTCCTCCTCTTCTTCTTCGCCTCCAAAACCATCCCACAGACCACCATCCGATGCTGTTTAGCTACACTGTCCCCTGCCAACACCTTACAGTCTCCAATCTCCTTCAGGTTGCATCTCCTACAGAGAACAATATCCACCTGTGTGCACCTTCCTCCACTTTCACGTAGGTCAACCTATGATCCTCCTTCTTCTTAAAATACGTATTCACCACTGTCATTTCCATCCTTTTAGCAAAATCTACCACCATCTGCCCTTCCACATTCCTCTCCTTAAAACCATACCTACGCATCACCTCCTCATCACCTCTTTTCCCTTCACCTACATGCCCATTAAAGCCTTCCCCAATCACCAATCTCACCATTCATAGGTACACCATCTACCACTTCATCTAATTCACTCCAGAATCTTTCCTTCTCCATTTCACAGCCGACTTGTGGAGCATAAGCACTGATGACATTTATCATCATCCCTTCAACTTCTAGCTTCACGTTCATCACCCTATTAGAAACTCTCTTCACCTCCACTACACTCTTACTGTATTCTTCCTTCAGAATCACCCCTACACCATTTCTCTTTCCATCCACACCATAATAGAACAGTTTAAACCCACCTCCAATGTTCCTGGCCTTACTCCCTTTCCGCTTGGTCTCCTGAACACACAACATATCTACCTTTCTCCTCTCCATCATATCACCTACCTCTCTCCCTTTACCAGTCATAGTGCCAACATTTAAAGTGCCCACCCTAACCTCTACTCTCCTGCACTTCTCCTGTCCTTGCCGTCGCTGTAGACGTCTTCCTCCTCTCCTTCTCCTTCGGCCAACAGTAGCCCAATTTCCACCGGTACCCTGTTGGCTAACGATACCTGTGGCAGTCGTTGTTAACCCGGGCCTCGACCGATTCGGTATGAAATTCTTAATCGTGACCCGCATGTTCGATTTGGCACATGTTGCACTGGCTTGTGCCTCCCTAATGGCTGGGTTTCATACTCATTTAAAAATAATTGAGTCAAACTTACCTATTGAATTGACAGCATTTCTCTGCCGAGGTAGACCAACCAAATAGCTAAAATAAAAGGTGATGGTAACTCCGCTCAGAAAAAAGTTATGGGAGATAGACAAGTTTTGTGAACTTCAGAAACCTGAAAAGGGAAGAACATTTAGAACCTAGATTAAAATTGGTTAAAGAACTGATCTTAGCTAGATTTGTTGTTTGTACAAGAATAACACTTTTGAGAACACTCTCATTAAAATTTTTGGAGATTTGACAGAGGTTTTCCGCGTTGTTTCGGAGTGGTTGAGCTATTGGTTTGCAGGACTGATTATTCAAGGAACAAATCAGATGGCAAGCCACCCACAGAATGGATTGGACTGAGATTTCTTCTGATTCGCATGGAATAAAAGAGTTCATTGATTGGATGTGGACATCTAAAATTGTAATTACTGTTCAATTAATGGTTTTGGATTAATGTACTGAAATATATCTAACTGATTGTCTTCATGTTTTCTGTCTGGTATGTACCTGGGACTTCATGCTGAAGGGGTAAATTATCCAGAATATTAGTAAACCTGTTCTCTAAAAAAAGCTAAGAGGAGGAGAGTCAGGAGAGAAATCCCCAAACAAAATCCCTGGCATATTATCTATATACTATTTAGGTTCCCTGGTGTTCTAGTGGTTAGGATGCACTCTCACCACTGCGGCCCGGGTTCAATCCCTGGTCAGGGAACCAACCCCAGCCATGAGGGTTGCACAAGCCAGTGCACTCTTAGTGCCGGTCCCAAGCCCGGATAAATGGGGAGGGTTGCATTAGGAAGGGCATCCAGTGCCAAATCGAACATGCTGATCATGAATATGGATGATCCGCTGTGGCAACCCCTAATGGGAGAAGCCGAAAGAAAGTTTATTATCTATGTACTATTTGAGTTCCATTACGTTTTTTGTATTGATATTGCAATTAATATCTTTTTTTTTCTATGTGCATAAAGAATTCTTATTTTCTTTTTCTTGCCACACAACAATATAATTTAGATTTTTTCTAAATTTGTGTGTGTTTTCCAGCCTCCTGTGACACCAAAATCTTCTGAGGGCAAAACTTCTGGTATTGGGCAAAACATTACTACCTGTTACTTACTTTAATTGTATTATCGTATCATACAAGTGTTGGCAAGCCAGCAGCCATGGAGGCAGAAAAACACTAAGGTTTACATTCAAATCTTGTTACAAACCCCAAAACACCCTGAGTTAGTCATTAGTGACCCTTATGACACATTTGCTAAAACTGTAGTTCAACCCATGGCTAACATCAAACTATCAACACAGCCTCCAATAAAAGCAGCTGATGTGAAAATTAATTCTGTTCCATTAAAGCCAGCTTCAGTGAGTCCTGTAACTCCCTCAGTTTCTGCTAGTGATCTTAACCCACCTGAAATCCAAAGAGTTGTTGTAGAACACATTGTGCATCTTTTGCAGAATTTATGACTATGCTACCCACTAAAAAGGAACAAACATGCTTCCAAAAGTGCACGGATTAAGCAGCATTTAGGGATTGGCAAACCACATGCTGCAATACAATCCCAGACCATTCCAGAAACAAATGAAATAGCGCAACTTTACTCTGTCACCACCCAACTGTCCAGTCAAATAGCTGATCTTTGAAGTCATCTTACTACTCTGATATTAATCCAAAAGAAGAATAAGCCTAACCCCAAGCCTAATGTCTCTAACGGATGAGCCAAAAAAAGGCATTGAGCTGCCCAAAGATGAATGTTAGGCCACAAGCAAACGGCCAGTTTCCAGGCCCAAACCAGGCTATTGTTTTAAATGTGGGGAGGATAGACATATTGACACTTCTTCTGCAAATGAACCTAATCCCACACTTGTATCAGAAAAGAGGAGACAATTGAAAAAGTGTTTCTGACTCTAGTCACATGGCACAGTTCCTGTTGTGGGACAAACAGGGACTAACAATTACCAGGCATGCCCCAAACATTAGAAAATAATCATGGCTCAAACACAACTCAAGCTACATCATCTTTTCCTACCCAACGGGTTGATAGGTACTAAATGCACTGCACAAATAATTATTGCAGGATCTAAATGCAATTGCTTATGCGATAGAGGTTCACAAGTTACTACTATTTCTCAATCATTTTATGATAAGAACTTGCTAGAACAACAAATTCATCCCTTAAACAACTTATTAGAAGTCAAGAGTGCAAATGGTCAGAATATACCTTATCCATCTACATTTAAGTGACCATTACTTTCTCAAAAGACTTTCCAGGAGTTGACATGGAAGTACCCACCTTGGCATTGGTCATTCCAGATTTTTCTTCTTCTTCTCAACCATCTGTGTTAGTTGGTACGAACACTTTGGATAGGTTGTACAAAGAGTTTTTCAAGCACCCAACCTGCTACTTTTCCCCAACTTATGTGTACAAACAAATACTCAAAACTTGGAGGAACAGCAAACCCAGAATGCAGAGGGAAATGTGGGGTATGCTTAGCAGGGAACTGCCCAAAGATCATCTCAGCTGGCCAGAGTGCTGTTTTTAATGGCATAGTTGCTGCTAGTTGCTGCTAGTGCTAGCTGCTAATTGTTGAACATCTCTCTTCCGCCCTGCCAGGAGGATTAATTGTTAAAACCTATGTAGTTACACTCAGAGAGAAGCGACAGTGCCACTTACCAGTAGTGACTGAAAATCCTACCATTCATGACATCACAGTTCCTTCTAAGAGTGTTTTAGCAGAATTGAAAGCTGTTTAGTTCCCAAAGCAACAACCTGAAAATATAACCAAAACACAGGACCCAGGTGCTTTTGGTGACTCACTAATTTTAGAAGGGTGGAGAAATAGACTTTCCACATGGCTCCAGACTATGTCAAATGTTTTCTTTATGCATCCTCAGGATTTTGGGTGTACTGATAAGGTCAAGCATAGAATAAACCTTGCAGATGAAACACCTTTTAAACAGCCTGTCCACCCAGATAATCGAGAGGCTGTTAAAAAGCATCTTTAAGAGTTGCTTGATGCAACAATTATAAGAGAATTTGAATCCCTCTTTTCCTCACTAATTGTTGTGGTGCAGAAGAAAAATTGTGCATTGACCATCGAAAATTGAATTGGCAAACCAATTAGGGATACATATGCCCTTCCAAAATCGGAAGATACATTTATGGCCCTAACTGGATCGCAGTGGTTCTCTGTACCTGATTTGAAAGTAACAGAAACCGATAAAAGGAAAACTGCATTTGTGTGTCATTTGGGTTCTATGAGTTTAATCGAATGTGGCAAGGAGCTCCAAAATCTTCAAGCACATTTCAGAGGATCATGGAAAAGTGCATGGTAGACATTAACCTCTTAAGTCCTCATTTTTATAGATGACATCATTGTCTTTTTAAAAGTCTGCAGGAGCATGAAGAGAGACTGGTTAGAGTTTTGAGTAGGCTCATGGAATATGGTTTAAAATTGACTCCAGAGAAATGTGTTTTTGAACAGACGTCTGTGAGGTACTTAGACCATATAGTCTCTGTACAAGGTGTGACAAACGGATCCTAAAAAAAGCTGTCCAGTATCCAAAACTTTGAAAGAACTTAGGTCCTTTCTCAGGTTTATTGGCTATTATCGCCGATTTATCAAGAATGTTTAAAAGAAGGTGAGACCAATAAATGAGTTAATGGCTGGGTATCCCACAACCCAAAAATCTTGTATGGTAAAAAGTGATGTTGGGTATAGAACCCCAAAAGACCAATTTGTTGTCAGATGTACTGCTACTTCTCAGGAAGCGTTTGATTTAATGATCAAAGAGCTTAAAACTGCACCAATTTTGGCTTTTGCTGACCCAAGCCTGCCTTACATCTTACATACAGATGCGAGCACAGCAGGGTTTGGTGCTGCTCTGTATCGGGAGCAAAATGGAAAGAAGGGTGATTGCATATGCAAGCCAGGGAATCTCAAGGAGTGAATAAAAATATCCCGCTCATAAATTAGAGTTTCTTGCTCTCAAGTGGACGATGGTAGAAAAATTAAATGATTATCTCTATGGTAGCCGATTTACCATAATGAGAGATAGCAATCCCCTAACTTATGTGCCTTCCACATAGACGCAACAGGGTACATGTGGTTATCTGCACTTTTGGCGTATAACTTTAGGCTGCAATATAGGTCAGGAAAACAAACATGGATGCCGATGGACTGTCACGACAACCACATGCAAAACATGTAAATGAAGCTTTCTCTCAAAAAAGAACAGAATCGTATTTTTTTTATTTTTTGAGAAGCATTCATTGTGCTCTAGTAAACAGGAAGTCGGCCGTGAAGTTGTGCAGACCATATGTGCTGGTTGTCTCATGCAGCGTGCTGAACTTTTAGAGAACTTGCCGGTCGCTTTTGTTAGTTCCTTAGCAATGCATGCAGATGCAGGGCCTAATGTATATGCACAGGAAGAACAATGTGGAGGGTTACCTGTTATTCCACATCTGTCTCAGTTAGAAATCCAGAGTTCGCAGTTAATAACACTGATCCAGACTGGAGAAAGTCCTTCTACTACAGCCATTGTACAGCAATACTACTGTATAGGTAAAGGACTATCGCTGGAAAGACCAATTGCCAACTGGTTTTACCAGAAAAGTTTTAGGAAAAGGTACTTAAGCAGTTACATGATGACTTTGGTCACATGGGCAATGAACGTTCCCTTGATATGGTCCGAAGCCGATTCTATTGGCCTAAGATGGCTTCGGATATTGAATACATGGTTAGGACATGTGGTAGGTGCATAAGGAGGAAGACCTTACCTGAAAAGGCTGCACCCCTAGTTAAAATTATGTTTGTCTGTCCCTTGCAATTAGTGTGCATGGATTTCCTTGGAACCTAAAAGGAGTAATGTCAAGGATATCCTAGTCATTTTTTACCATTTTACATATTTAAGTATGCATTGGCTACACCCACACCGAACCAAAAGTCCAAAACTGTAGCAAAATGTCTGTGGAAATACTTTGTCTGTCATATGGATATCCTGAGATATTACATAGTATCCAGGGTCCTGACTTCAAATGTTTGGATCTGATCAATGAGCATGTGAATTAGCTGGAGTACGAAAGGTCAAAACACACCTTCGTAGCTTAGTGGTTATGAAAATCGACATTGGCTCTGAAGGTCATAATTTCAAATCCCAGCCACACCAAGTTGCCACCTGAGGGGCCCTGAGCAAGGCCCTTAACCCCATATCTGCTCAGTATGAATGTGATAATAGTAAGTCGCTTTGGATAAGGGCATCTGCCAAATGCTATAAATGTAAATAGATCCCCAGAGTAATCCTGTTGTGAGATTCATACTTTTGAGTATGTTAGGAACCCTGTAGACAAAGAAAAAGTGTAAATGGAAAGACTACATAAAACCTCTTGTCCATGCCTATAATTGAACCAGAAATAAGACCACTGGATTTAGTCCATATGAATTAATATTTGAGTGGCAGCCTTAGCTTTCCGTGGACTTAACTATTGGTTTACCTCTGAGGGACAAAGAGGAAATTTCACATTCTCATTATGTAAGAATGCTTAAGTTTAACCTGGAGGAAAGTTTCAGAATTGCATTTGAACATGCTAAGAAAATGGCAGGGAAAAACAAAGCATGTTTTGATAAATGAGTAACTGTTTCACAATTGCATAAGGGAGACAGAGACAACAACTGAATATTGGAGCAGTAGTTGAACCTGTAATAGAACAACATGTGTATGAAGTAAGGAGATCTTCAAGATATAGAGAAAGGCCAAATATATTGACTTACCCTGAACTGGGAAATCCTCTTGTGACAATAGTTCAGTCACTTCTTCAAGGTCTTTATACAGCATTGGTAGAGTCATTTGAAGATATCACATCTGCAGAGGTGGCAAAGTACACACATCATTCACTTAAGTAGAAGTACAGATACTAATGTTTTAAAATATTTGAAGTACTGACTAAACTTTTTTACTTAAATTAAACTAAAGAAATATGAGCTCTGACATGTACCTAAGTAATCCTTTACTACTACCTGTTTTAGTGTCATGCTGGTACCTGGACCTCACGCCATATTAATATTAGGGTTGTCAATCGATTAAAATAATTAATCACAACTTAATCGCATATTTTTGATCTGTTCTAAATGTACCATTAATGAAAACTTTATGTTTTTAATACTCTAATCAACATGTGCATGGAGAAATATAGATGCTTTATGCAAATGTATTATTATTATTATAACTAAACCAAATTGACCCCAAACTAAACTTTTGCTATGTTTCCACACGAACGGTTAACCAGGTGATACGGGAGAAATGTTACCACTTCACACTCTCCTATGGATTATAAGAGACTATTCGATGGTTTATTTAAAAGTAGACATTCTATTCATATATTTATTATGCCTATGAGGTAAGTATTTACTGAGATTCAGGTTGTTTTATTTATGTTTTTGTGAAAAGAGATGACAAAGACGGCCACTTGTTTATTTTCTTTATTTTTACAAAAGCACAGCATTTTGTTGTTATTATGAGTGTATACAAATAAAAGTAGATCCTTTATAGATTTAAATGATGTATTGCTCTTATCTGTACGATTAAAAAGATGTGCGCATCATGGTGGATTTTGGTGCTGATTTGAGACTTAAGCCCCAACGCTGCCCACCAAGCACTACGGATCTGGCCCTGAGGGCTACCAAGAGACCGCTAAGGCCATTGGCTGGTCTATGGCCACCCTTGTGTGTAATGAGAGGCATATTTGGATCTTTCCGACAGGGATGGGTCTGTGCTCCTGGACGCCCCGCTGGTGCCGACCGGCCTGTGCGGCAATTCGGTTAATGCGGTTGTAAACAGGAGGCCAAGAAACAGTCCAGCAATTCCTTCCACATTGCCCCCATGAGGCTGCTTGGCGGGTGCAGCCCACACCACAACCCGGCACCTCCCAACATTGTGTGGTGCACAAGACAGCGATCTCGCCTTCTGTACAAGCTGGCATGGGCCTCCTTTTCTTGTAGGCAGTGTATATTCCAGGGCACTTAAACCAGGGAGCGGACTCCCTCTCGAGGCAAGGGCAAAGGCTCGGGGAATGGTGACTTCACCCCGATGCGGTGGAGCAAATCTGGGAACAATTTCACAGAGTTCAGGTGGATTTTTTGCAACTCAAAATACATCACACTGTCCCCTCTGAATTTCCCTGACATTTCCAACCCCTCTGGTACAGGTGCCTGTACGCTTTTCCCCCTGTTGCACTGCTCCCAGGAGTTCTGGGGAGAGTTTGCCGGGAGAGAGTTCTGGAGAGTTCTGGAGAGAGAGTGCCCAGCATGCCCAGTCGAAAACTGGTTAAGTAGGACATTTTTGCAGTCAGCAGTTTGATCAGTTTTATTTGATCTAGTGCCTGCTTGTGCGACTTGGTTTCAGTGGCTTACTCTGTTCAGCTTGTAAAAAAGTTGGCAAAAAATTGGGGTTGGCATGTACTCTGTACTACCATGTAACAATGTTAACTGATTATTAAGTTTAATAATTTTTTTCTTTTGTTATATTTTGTCATATTTTGTCATTTAGCCTATAACCAATAAAGTCTGAAATATTTCTACAAAGATGAAGGTTTTCCCTCTTTCTTTTTGTACTTCCATGAAATGGTACAGGGGTTCAGCTAAATTCACTTGTACAGAGTTCAAATAGCTTTACAGCATCCAGACACTAGAGGGCGTCAGACACATTTTGGTTTTGCATTTCAATCTGTGACAGATTTTGCATACCTGGTAAACAACTCGAGCAGTTCTAGAACAAATTCACTATGTTTGAAATCAGTTTTCGCTGCCATGCTATTACACATTTTATGTTTATAGCTTCATACCTTTATAACCTGACCATGTTTATAGTGTATGTCTTAGATTAAACCCTTGAATAGAATGACTACATTTACTAAAGTGCAGTAATATTTCATCAGTATTTCTCTGTACATAAATGCTGGGAGGTAAATAGTAATGCTATATTCCCTAGATTTTATGTGTGGATCCTATTCTAATATACTAACTTGGCCATTGGGTTTAAAATGCCAGTGGCCCATGTGGTCCTCTATATTGTTGTTAACGGGAAAGCTGAAAGACTCCTTTGCTCCACTGCTCAGAGTAAGTACATTACCCTGATGGAAGTGAGAGGACAGTAAGTCTGTGAAATGCTGGTCTTTAAAGCAAGTCTAACAAGCTCATTATCCCATAAAGGAAGCTACAGTTTTTCATAATTCTTTCTTTTTTTTTTTTTATTTTATTGCAGCTTAGAGCAACTAGTTCTCTCAGAGACATCAGCAAGATGGAATTCCTAAAGGGACCTCTTATTCTTTACTGTCTGAAACATTAACATTTCTTATTTTTGCCAATAAAGATATACCCTCAGTAAAGCTAGAATACCAAAAGTTTGCCTAGTTGCATTAATTATATAGTTTAAAACATTCTATTTTACATTTACTACTGATAGTCAAAAGTGTTATTTATTTCTTTGCATCAGTGTGCCTCATAAATTACTGTTATATAGATGTATACATTACAATGTACATATACAATATACATTATGACTTCATGTTATACAAGTATCTAAATTAATAGCTGTCTGATAATAGCCTCTCCTGCCCAAATGCTCTAATCGTATTACTTAAAATCTGTACTTGTATCTTTTTGTTTTTGTTTAAGCTAAAATTAAATTAAATGACTGCTATCTATTGCAGCTATAAAATGAAACTTGTGAGACTGTCTACAACAAACTGCTAAATGATGCTATTGACTGTTTTTCTTTTAGGCACTGAGGTTTTGGAAAAGAAATCAGAAAAGAAATCAAGCAGATTGTGAATAGATGAGAGATTGAATGAAAAACAGTATTCCAGCTGTACAAGTCAAGGGCCCATCAAGCAAGTTGTCGTAGCAACCGTGTCTGAGATTTTGAAAAGAGCTTTTAGCATGGACAAAACATTTTACTTTATAATAGACAGTAAACATCAGTTACGTCATTTAGTTTTATGCGAGTGGAAAAGTAGGCATCATATCTGAATTGTGGATGAGCACTCCCTTATTTTCTTCTTTTGATTAGAACTGCATATGTGTAGTAATATCTATGGCTGTCTGATAAAACCTTATTTCCTTAAGTATCCTTCCACTGAGCAATAGAATAAACAAGAGATTAAGGGGTAGAAATAGAAGCAAATCTACATTAAAAGTGAAGAGAAATGAGAGGGCCTGAATATGCATTAAGGATAGTGATTTTTTGTTCAATGTTAATTGCCTTTTTGGCTTGGTCCTTGTTAAATTGCTTTTTATCTCAGCACCTTGTTTAAACTGTAAATGTTTCTGGAAGAGTTGAGTCATCTCAAGGCCTGAGAACATTTAAGCATGTCAGGCAATACTGGCATCACAGAACAAGTGACAGATACAGTTAAATTTTACAGTTACAGTTACTTTGTGAAAGGTATAGTAATAATCAGGAAAGTAGAAAGTAGAGTCATAATCAGGAATTTCCTTACAGCAGAAATGTACCACAAAATGGTAGGAAAAATGGGGAACTTTCTAAGAAAAGTATATAGAATATTGTACTTAAAATCATTTCATGGGATTCTTGTCTTATGATCAGCAATAAATGTTTTATAATAAATATCGATTACTAAAAGTTGCCCCTGCTTCGACAATGAAGATTAGCAATAACAATATTAACAATTTACAATAGTGTTTGGTGCAAAAACAAAAACTGACTTACAAAATCAATTGCTTGACTAAAAAACACAATACATATGAGGCTTCTCTCTGGACCTGAATGACTGATCAAGAAGCCCTACTTTTAAACAATTTCTCTGACTTTATTCTTTTGGCTATACACTTTTAACTGACCTAACATAGATTGCAAACTTGAAATATTCAGAACAACATTTGGCAATGTATTCAGGCTACATCCTTTTTCATTGCATGATTAAATCATGTCTTCATTCATGAGAACCATACAGTATTGCTCAGTATTATATGTGAATATACATAGTAAAATCACCAGTGGTGTACATGCGATGGATAGATTTTTGTCTGCTTGACAGCCCCATACAAATGTGTGTATTTTGCATTAGAGCAGTTGAAATTTGGTGCTTTGAGTACAGTTCTCTCATACTGACCACTGGAGATGGACTAGGCTATAAGAAGATCGGTAACACCTCGAAACTGAGTTACAGTACAGTGGCCAGTGTCATCCAGAGGTTTTCCAAGATGGGTTCCAGTCGTAATAGGCCTTTTGTAGTCCTTTTGAATGTACAGAGTGGAGCAGAAGTGTTTCGCTACGGAAGGCAGAACGCTAAGCAATATGGCAATAAGCAGTAAGCACTGAGCAGGACTGGATGATCAGAGATCAGAACGTAACGTCAACAAATAACGTACTACCCCTTTGTAGTACCGATACAGGGCAAACTACTTTAAAAATCATTTTTATCGTGCATCTAACATGTAATAAGAAACAATGTAGTAAGTTTCATGAGGATCCGTACTGTTATTTCGAAGAGTTTACAATGCGTGAGAAATCGCGTTTTTTGCGAGTTAGCCGCGATCCAGGGCGAATTTTTCAAAACCCTTTCTTAGTGAGCACCTAAGACCCAGGAGGAAGGTATGTTATAAATTTCATTGCAATCCGTTCAGTGGTTTTTGAGATTTCGTGATGAGTGAGTGAGTCAGTCAGTGGTATTTGAGCTTTATATATATATATATATATATATATATATATATATATATATATATATATATATATATATATATATATATATATATATATATATATATATAAAGCTCAAATACCACTGACTGACTCATTTTTTTTTTTTTTTTTTAACTATTTATTTGTATGATACAGCTGCAAATAAGTATTTGAACACCTGTCTATCAGCTAGAATTCTGACCCTCAAAGACCTGTTAGTCTGCCTTTAAAATGTCCACCTCCACTACATTTATTATCCTAAATTAGATGCACCTGTTTGAGGTCATTAGCTGCATAAAGACACCTGTCCACTCCATACAATCAGTAAGAATCCAACTACTACATGGCCAAGACCAAAGAGCTGTCCAAAGACACTAGAGACAAAATTGTACACCTCCACAAGGCTGGAAAGGGCTACGGGGAAATTGCCAAGCAGCTTGGTGAAAAAAGGTTCACTGTTGTAGCAATCATTAGAAAATGGAAGAAGCTAAACATAACTGTCAATCGCCCTCGGACTGGGGCTCCATGCAAGATCTCACCTCGTGGGGTCTCAATGATCCTAAGGAAGGTGAGAAATCAGCCCAGAACTACACGGGATGAGCTGGTCAATGACCTAAAAAGAGCTGGGACCACAGTTTCCAAGGTTACTGTTGGTAATACACTAAGACGTCATGGTTTGGAATCATGCATGGCACGGAAGGTTCCCCTGCTTAAACCAGCACATGTCCAGGCACGTCTTACGTTTTCATTTGGATGATCCAGAGGAGTCATGGGAGAAAGTCATGTGGTCAGATGAGACCAAAATAGAACTTTTGGGTCATAATTCCACTAAACATGTTTGGAGGAAGAAGAATGATGAGTACCATCCCAAGAACACCATCCCTACTGTGAAGCATGGGGGTGGTAGCATCATGCTTTGGGGGTGTTTTTCTGCACATGGGACAGGGCGACTGCACTGTATTTAGGAGAGGATGACCGGGGCCATGTATTGCGAGATTTTGGGAAACAACCTCCTTCCCTCAGTTAGAGCATTGAAGATGGGTCGAGGCTGGGTCTTCCAACATGACAATGACCTGAAGCACACAGCCAGGATAACCAAGGAGTGGCTCTGTAAGAAGCATATCAAGGTTCTGGTGTGGCCTAGTCAGTCTCCAGACCTAAACCCAATAGAGAATCTTTGGAGGGAACTCAAACTCCGTGTTTCTCAGCGACAGGCCAGAAACCTGACTGATCTAGAGAAGATCTGTGTGGAGGAGTGGGCCAAAATCCCTCCTGCAGTGTGTGCCAACCTGGTGAAAAACTACAGGAAACGTTTGACCTCTGTAATTGCAAACAAAGGCTACTGTACCAAATATTAACATTGACTTTCTCAGGTGTTTAAATACTTATTTGCAGCTGTATCATACAAATAAATAGTTAAAAAATCCTACATTGTGATTCCCTAGATTATGTCTCTCACAGTGGACATGCACCTACGATGACAATTTCAGACCCCTCCATGATTTCTAAGTCGGAGAACTTGCAAAATAGCAGGGTGTTCAAATACTTATTTTCCTCACTGTATATGTTTTTTTTTCTTTTTCTTTTGCTTTTCTTTTCTTTTTTTTAGAGTATGTTGATGCAAAATACTCCCAATATATTGTGGTTGTTAGCTGAAAAGTCTTAAGCACTGTGATGATAAATACTCTTTATGACCACATCCTTAGAAGCCCAAGAATATTTAACACTGCATATAGTCATATGACATAAACATTTCCCTGTTGTCAGAGAAAATGGGCAGTGGTGATTGGCCCTTCACTAGAACCTTTCAGTTGTATCCTCTTTTTTTTATTCAAAGTTTGGATAATAGTGTCTGTAATGAGTTATTTAATTGTCTGGCGTGGACCAAGGGTCGGGAACCAGAGTATGGTTAGACACTTTATTAGTTTGAATACACAAGGCAGAGGGACTTGAGAAAAAGCACAAACCGGAGAGTCGGTATAATCCGTAATGTGGGTAGAATCCGTAATGCGTGTATTCCAGGGATGATCGCCTGTGTAAACCATAGATTGGATGGTGAGCGAGTGGAACTGGGCTCCTTATAAAGGGGAGAGTAGATTGGAGACAGGTAAAGGTGATTAGTGGGAGGGCGAGGCTGTGCGAGTGTGCTGAGTGTAGGAGGGAAGCATGGCTGGTGGTTCCCTGAAAGTACCCCCTTCCGTAGGGGCGGCTCTTGATGCCCAAACAAGGCAACTTAGATGCCCATGGCCCTGGTGTGCGGGGCGGCCAGGGTGGCCAGTGTGAAACTCCTCCAGGAGTGCTGGGTCCTGCACCGCCTTCACCTTCTCCTGGTCTATCCGTATACCAGACACACTGATCACATAGCCTAGGAACTGCACCTTGTCGAAAATGCAGATGGACCGCCGAATAAAAGCCTCTCATCGTAGATGGCCATACCCAGTTAATTGTCGGCATTCAATCCTAGGTGGTATGCCCCGAGGAGAGTGGTCTTGTTCCAGCCACTGGTGCGGATGCAGAGGCTGTAATCAGTATCAGAATCTGTAATGCGTGTAGTCCAGGGTTGATCGCCAGTGTGAACCATTGATTAAATGGTGAGCGAGTGGAACTGGGCTCCTTATAAAGGGGAGAGTAGATTAGAGACAGGGAAGGTGAATAGTAGAAGGGCGAGGATGTGCGAGCGTGCTGAGTGTAGGAGGGAGGCGTGGCTGGTAGTTCACTGACAGTAATGGTATGAAAACTAAGACTAAACCAAAAAGATCGAAATTTCAAATACAGTTGATGTTAATATGTACATCTACTTTGAAATCTGTGATGATTATTTTCTGTCTGTCAAATTTTGTAGAACTAAACATTAATGTACGGTGGCCGAGAAGTGCAAAACACAAATCCGAAAACAAATTAACAAATCCAAAAACAAATTAACAAATCCAAAAACAAAACAACAAATCCAAAAACAAATTAACAAATCCAAAAACAAAACAACAAATCCAAAAACAAAACAACAAATCCAAAAACAAATTACCAAATCCAAAAACAAATTAACAAATCCAAATCCAAATTAACAAATCCAAAAACAAAACAACAAATCCGAAAACAAATTAACAAATACAAAAACAAAACAACAAATCCAAAAACACTAACAAATCTGAAAACAAATTAACAAATTAGAAAACACTAACAAATCCAAAAACAAAATAACAAATCCGAAAACAAATTAACAAATTCAAAAACAAATTAACAAATCCGAAAACAAATTAACAAATTCAAAAACACATTTACAAATCCAAAAACACATTAACAAATCCAAAAAACACAACGACAAGCCAGAGAAACCGGAAAAGGTAGGTATAGTTTGCGAATGGAAACTTACAGATCATTGGACAAGACACCTTTCATTCATTCATTAATTTTCTCCCGCTTATCCGTAATTCGGGGGCAGCAGTCTAAGCAGGCACCGCCTTCGACTGCTGCCCAATCCTCTCAGCACCGGCCCCTTACGGTCCCTCCTGCAGGTGGTGAGCCCACGGGAAGGCGGCCCTACGTCACTCCGACGTCACGGACCTTGATATTTCCCTCGTAAAGGACCCCCGGAGCATAGAGGGTTAAGGGCCTTGCTCAAGGGTCCAAGAGTGGCAGCTTGGCGATACCGGGGCTTGAACCCCAGACCTTCCGATCGGCAACCCAGCGCCTTAACCGCTGGAGCCACCACTCCCACCGGACAAGACACCTGTCATTCAAAATATACAGGTGAGTGACAGGTGTCTCGTCCAATGATCTGTAAGTTTCCATTCGCAAACTATACCTACCTTTTCCGGTTTCGTCTGGCTTGTCGTTGTGTTTTTTGGATTTGTTAATGTGTTTCGTGCAACGATTCAGACAAACCGGAAAAGGTAGGTAGTTTGTGAATGGAAACTTACAGATCATTGGACGAGACACCTGTCATTCAAAATATACAGGAAGTACAACTTTTTTTTCCCCTTTTATTTATTTATTTATTTATTTATTTATTTATTTATTTATTTATTTATTTATTTATGTTTTTATTAAGCAATTAACCATATACAAACAACATGGCAATAACATGTACAATTTACATTACAATACACAGAACAGGTGCATAAAAATACAAATATATACACATACATAAATACAATTTATAATAATAATTATCAAATTAAAGTTAAAAAAAGGGTAAAAAATAAACAGGGCTATGGTTTATTCTGTAAATCATATTTTTCTATAAAGGACAAAAGATTCATTGCATTTTTCTTTCTAATCACTTTTAGGGCTGTTGTGAAAGAAATAAACTTATTATAAAATGCAAAAAAAAAAAAAAACGTTGGTTTCAATTATTTCGATTTTGTATATAAAATTTTCCCATCAGAAGTATATTATTAACAAGAAAGTGGTTAGGATTTGGTGCTCTAACCGCCGCGGCCCGGGTTCGATTCCCGGTCAGGGAACCGAACCCAGCCATTAGAGTTGCACAAACAGTGCCGGTCCCAAGCCCGGATAAATGGGGAGGGTTGCATTAGGAAGGTCATCCAGCGTAAAACATGTGCCAAATCGTAAAATTTCTTAGATCTTTTTGTCATGATATACTGCAGCATCTCCAACATCACTGCATATGAATTTTCTTCCTCAAAGTATCTTTGGATTAATTCCAGTTTCTCCTTGCTTGCTAATGTTTATTTCTGTTATTTTTTATATTTAAAGGTGCACTAATCCAAATAATATAAAAAAAGTTTAAAGTAAACGGACAATTTTACACATGTACAAGAAACAAAGTTATAAGATTTCATACTTCCTGTATATTTCGAGACACCTGTCATTCACCTGTATATCTTGACTGACAGGTGTCTTGTCCAATGATCTGTAAGTTTACGTTCACAAACTATACCTACCTTTTCCGGTTTGTCTGAATCGGTGCACGAAACACATTAACAAATCCAAAAAACACAACGACAAGTCAGACAAACCGGAAAAGGTAGGTATAGTTTGTGAATGGAAACTTACCGATGATTGGACGAGACACCTGTCACTCACCTGTATATCTTGACTGACAGGTGTCTTGTCCAATGATCTGTAAGTTTCCATTCGCAAACTATACCTACCTTTTCCGGTTTGTCTGACTTGTCGTTGTGTTTTTTGGATTTGTTAATGTGTTTTTGGATTTGTTAATTTGTTTTTGGATTTGTTAATTTGTTTTCGGATTTGTTAATTTGTTTTTGGATTTGTTAATTTGTTTTTGGATTTGGTAATTTGTTTTCGGATTTGTTAATTTGTTTTTGGATTTGTTAATTCATTTTGGATTTGTTAATTTGTTTTTGGATTTGTTAATGTGTTTTGCACTTCTCGGCCACCGTATTAATGTTATAAAAAATTGTACCACATCAGAAAAGAGTTGTTAAATCAAATCACCTATATTTGTCTGTATACATTATTTTCAACATCAAAAATACAAACATCTTTTGTGTTGGGGCTGGACCATTGAACCTAAGTGAAATGGCAGACCACTGCAAGAGCTAAGAAAGGAGATGTCTCAGAGATGATCCACTGAAGGTTTACTTGTCATCACACTGCCTACTGCCCTTCCGTTCCACTGAACTCTCACAGAGGGAGACATCAGGGCACATTATAGTGTATCCAGATGTTAACTCTGTCTGCTATGTAGAACAACAGGAATGAATATGCACAATAGAGGCATCTTTTAATGGTAAGCTATAAAACATTTGAACTGATTGTTATTGAAGACAACATTTGCATTTTGCAATGATCATTTTTATATCATTGTCTATTTTCTGAATGTGTACTATTATTTAGAAACCATATATTGATTTAAATACAAATTGCACCATTTTATTGCAAGACCTTTGAACACGTTGGTGGCTCTTCTCCTGTGACACATTTCCTGTGTTGTTCTTTGTAAATGTTTAGTTATATAAACAAACTGGCAGCCAGACTGGCTCTCTGCCATTAGACCTACCAAAAAAGATAATAATTCTGGCACTGTAAAGGGTTCAATGGTTTGTTGTTTAAAACCCCTCTGGTTTTATGTAGAACCATACAACAGATGGTTTCCTTTTACAAAAGGTTCAAAGTAAAATCCCTTTAGACTTTCAAAGGTGCAACAGTAATTTTGTTATATAACCCATGTGTAATGCTCATTTCACGTCTTCTTAGCTGCTAGGTTATAAATTTTTTAATTAGTTTATTAAAAAAAAAACTTTTTTATTATAAAAATATAGGTGAAGCAATTTAACAGGCATTATGACATTATTAAATTATTGGCTGTTTTTTAACACATTAAAGTCTAGAATTAATGTATATCAAGTCCCAGCAAAGGTGCCACCTAACTTATGAATTAAATACAACGTATTCAGTTAGAACTCAAATATTGTTTATGAGATGATATTCCATTATACATCACATCAGATTATGATTTTAGTTGAGAACCACATAGAGAAAAATAAAATTACTTCTTTTAGTGTTTAAACCAAACACCAAAATAAGAGCAAGCAAGAGTAAGATCATAGAAAGACAAAAAAACAAAGTGAGCATAGACACACAGAGAATGGCATAACCTACTCTCAACAAGAAGATAAGATAAGTCAAGTACCTGGACTAAATTTAGAATAAGGCTATGTAGTTAATGTTATTCTGCTCCATTTGACCAAATCTATGGTAATGAGGCACTGCTGGTTGTTTTTCTCATCTTAATTTCATACACTGTGAGATTTCATTAAAGCAATCATTCTCTCTTTAATATGAGTTTGTTGGGTAATGTTAGGTGACCTAGTTTTTTCCATAGAGTATGTGTTCTAGATTTTGCCCGTCTATATTAAATGGCCTGACAAACTAGTATAATGTTTAATAAAAAGCTTGTTGGTGAATAAAGATCCATACAGGTACAGGCAGAGCATTTCAAAGAGGAATAAATAACAGTGCTGTGCATAAAAAGACATGCATGACAAATATGCAAGAAAGGCAACAACGAAAAAAATATTGCATTTTGTGTCAATAACGTCAGCTCTGGCTGACTTTATGACTTGAGCTTAGTATGATGAATGCATTAATCTGGTATTAATAAGTAAATTGTTATTCTATTCACAAAGTGCCTACATAGACTTCGCTTCCCAGCTCTTTTCTGCTTCCAGTGAGAGGCAAGTAGACGTCAGCAATTAACTTTAATCTGAAGCCCCCAAAAGCTACAGATCAGAGTTTATAAGGAAGAGTGTTTCAGTTAGAAAAAAGACTAAAAGAATAATAGAAAATAGAATTCAAAACAGAATAAGAGAAATCGAAGCCATAAGGATGTCAGCATGAAGTATTGAATCAGAATTGACTGCATTATTGTAAAATGTGTGGATGTTTAGAAGTTCGAAAATCGGCTCACATAATTGCATTTTATAGGCAACACTGGATCTGGGATAATATAAGCTAAGCCATTTTTAGGGCAACTTGATGAAGCTTTTTTATTCAACCGGCATATCCTTCATATAATAATAACCATTTAATATGCATTTCAAATGTGCCAGCTCAAATTGCCTTTCAATATGGGCAGTAATTCTCTTTATTTATCATGCTACCAAAGGGAGTTGTATGGAACTGTATTTAGATTTATCTCAAAGAAACAACAACAACAAAAAAATATTAAATTCTCCTGACTTGCACCCAGTTTCCTCAGGTTCTGGATGCATTGTGACACTGAATAGAATAAAGCAGTTCCTAAAGATGAGAGCACTCACATTTTCTTTATTTAATTAATTCATTTATGTTTGGTAACCAGTTTATTCTAGTCAGTGTCTCTCACAGATCCTATTCTAATAATACTTGGCATAATGCATTGGAGTTTACCCTACATGGGTCAGCAGTTCATCAGAGAGTAGCTAGCAAAACACTCAAATCTATTAAAATGAATAACTCAGAGAAAACCCAAGTCAGTGGCATGTAAAAACAGACAGTCACCCAAGGTCAGGATCAAACTGGGCACAATGCAGTTTTGTGGAGGCTGTACCTCACCACCATAATGCAAATATTGCCTTAGCTGTAGTAGAAGTAAGAAGAGGAAGGAGAAACATCTTTGATGTCAGAGTATGTGGTGGACAAGAAGGACAAGGAGATGCAGTGTCTGTGTCAGCAGGAAGACAATGTTATATTGCTTTCAAACCTGCTTTTTTTTTTAGAATTTGTAAGATTTTTTCAAGCATTTCTTTCCCCACAAAGGTTTTAATGTAGTGAAAATAACACCATATGTCTTGGTGTATAAAACAAAATGAAACAAATCCCTCCTTCTGTTAGGTTATTAGCATGCTGATCTATAATGATATTGTTTATGTTGCAATACCAGCCAAACCAAATAGCGAGGACCTGGATGATTATTCTGAAATACCATATTTTCCCAAAATTTATAGGCACCTGCCATGATTTAATAGAATCTTGCTGGAAATTACTGCACTAGCATAGGATGGCCACCACAAGCTTCTGTCACCCCACACTGGCAAAGGATGTAATTCACTCAGATGACACAGTTTGTCATGCTGCACAGACAAGCTTGCAACCATGTGGGGCCACCAGGAGAGCAAGCTCATTTCTGTAGGAGTGTGATTGGGCCTGTTTGAATATGTAGACAAGCACAGTTTCATTTGTGAGTGTGTGATTGTGTTAGTTCAATTATGTATGTACTCTTGTGTGTGTGTGTGTGTGTGTGTGTGTGTGTGTGTGTGTGTGTGTGTGTGTGTGTGTGTGTGTGTGTGTGTGTGTGTGTCTGTAAGGGAATATTTCTGTGTCTATGTTTATACTTGCTAGAGAAAATGACAACATTTGTTGTCTGTGTGTGTGTGTGTGTGTGTGTGTGTGTGTGTGTGTGTATGCAGCATCATCAGGGATTGGACCATTAGAAAAAGGATGAAAATCTTAATTGTGCATTTTTTCTCTCTGATGTCACTGCTGCCGTCATACAAGGCTCAGTGAGTGGTTCCCAGGAGATGGGATGGAAAGGTGGAAAGGTCCAATAATTACCCTGCGTTATCAAGCTTCTTTTCTCTTTCTCACTCTATTTTATCTTCCCTTTCTCGTTTTTTTTTTAGCCTTTATGTCTCCGAGTTTTGCTATCGGTCTGTCTCACTATCTGTATCACAATTTTCTTGATCAATTTTAACACAGTGTGTGTGGTTTGTGTTATCAATGCCCTTTTCTGCCTTTTACTTGATGTTGTATCTCCATGGAAACCTTGTATGGACAACCTTGTCAAGGTTTTGTGATTTGCGAAGGTCTGACACTGTCCATGTTACACCACTTGAGCTGACATTCTCATCCCTCCCACACACAATCACAAACAGTGTGCCAAACAGACAGATTGAGGTGCTCTTCCTTGAATTACCATGTGTGGCATTGTTTCCAGTACTAAATTAAACTTTTTAGGTAAGCACAGTGATGCCAATTTAGTTGCATAATGTGACATATAGCATATATTTGTAATATGAACAACACATCTGTTTACTTTAGTTTGGATCGTTTCAGTACCTTTAACTCTGGAGTGATTTATGGCGCTGTAATTCTTAATGATTCTTTGATAACTTTAAACAGTTTTGTCCATATTGTATATAATATATTTTTTGTATGAAGTATTATTTAATATTTACATTTACTGCGTTTAATACTGACATTATCCTGCATATCCAGCTGTACTCATTTATTGCTAGTCATAGAATCCTTTCCTATTCCAACATCCAATACTTGCAATAAAAAAAGCACAATCTTTTTTGTATTTAATTTGTTAAAATATTAAATTCAGTTCAATAAATTTTTATTTGTATATCTGCCCCTATTGTAGTCTTCATTATTTGAGGTACCAACAAATAGCCTGCACCTTTTGATCTAAGTAGGCTTGGGGGATCATAATAGTACAGAGGTTCACTCAGACTAAATTTCTAAATATTGAAATATTGAAAAAATATTGTATTTTGCCAAGAGTAATGAATAATAATTTATTGTAGAAACATTTCATTGCTGCTTCTTTTATGAAAACTTCCTGCATTTCCCACCAAGTTCAAAGTCAATTGCTTGTCGATGACAATAATCTGAACCTTATTTCAATATAAAAGTAAAGCAGACATTAAACTATATTCTGCAATGAAATAAAATATCCACATTATAGGTTATCTGACACAGCATCATTTTGTCATTTAAACAGTATCTATATAAGAAAGCATGAGGGGTGCTGACCTGAGTGTGAGAAGGAGTATCATCAAGCAGGGTCATTAAAAATGAGTGCAGTTTGCCGTGATCTGTAAACATATTTGTAAGCTTGCAGCAGTGAAGTGAGAGTACAGAGAATATGATGCGTGTGCGTGCACTTCAGTTGATTTGCTAAAATTGTTCTGTGTGCTTATTTTTAAGCATCCAAAATAAACAGAGCTAAAGAAAATGTTGTCTCATGTCCTTGACTTATGACTTATTAATAATAAGTAGGTTATTTATTTCAGTATAATTATATAGATAGTAAATATATATATATATATATATGCATATAATCTAATATAACAGAAATCTCATTGCATGAATAAACACAGATCATTTTTCCTGTAATAAGCCACAAAGCAATGCTGTGCCATTTAAGAGGCCATAATGTTTTAAAATATGTTCTACAGACCAGTTTTTTAAATCTCATTTCTCCCAGCACAGTGACAAACTGCATGCAGACTACACTCAGGTATTAAGTTGCAACGTTCTTATGATTTGTATAATTGCTCAGAGCAGTTGCATTTTGTCCCAGAAGTGGTCTTGAGAGAATTGCACAATAAAGCCATAGCATAATACAATAGATTATTTTATTTTTATGTATTTTGGATTAAAAACAAAGGATATATTTCTGTGGCCAGTAATAACAATGACAAATGGTACTATCAATAATGTTTCTACAGTTTTAATCTATATATGCTTACAGTTGTCATTTTATTAGTTACACATTTCTTGTGTACCTTTGCTAAAATTGTCAGGCAATTCTACTCTTACCATCAGATGAAAGCTATTACCAAAAACTCGTTATCCATGGTTTCTACTGTTACCATGGAAAACGAGTATCAAATTAGCAGTAGGTTTTTGGTAATAGCTTTCATCTGATGGTCAGAGTAGAATTGCCTGACAAGTTTAGCAAAGGTACACAAGAAATGTGTAACTAATAAAATGACAACTGTAAGCATATATATATAGATAAAAACTGTTATTTATATGCTCAGTTATTTTAACAATTATTTTAGTATCCAGAACATATAATTTTCTGCACTGCATTAGTAGATCCCTGGTTAAATGTAAGCAAATGTGTCAAATTGACTATATTACCTCCATGGTACAAAAGATTTTTCTTCAATCTTATCCCAAATATTGCCAGCTAAAGTATTCACTTTCAGTAAACAAAAACATCCTTTTGTTTATTTAAATTATAGTAGATATTTCTTAGATCGTACTTTTCACTTAAATTATTGCTTGCCATTTTGCATTAGATTTAAGGAGGATGTGAAATGTAAACAATTTAACTGCTGATCTTACATCTTATGGGCCACACTGTATATTGTGAAATAATTAAGGTAATGTATTGTAAAAGTAATGTAATATAAAAGTATTCTGCAGTAATACTGGGCTCCCTACACAATGTTAATCAATTAAAAATCAAACTTATGTGGATGCATACAAGTTAAAATAGCAAAGAATAGAAATATAAAGTTAATGTGAAGATCAACCTAAAACGAAACAAAAAATAATAATATTATACATTTTGCTATGCACTGTATATAGAATGCATTTCAATGTATAACTGCCTTGATAAAAATTAAGGACTAGTCTGTAGAGTAGTAGAGGAGAAGAGATCTAAGAACATTTTAGGTTAGTTGGGTGAGAAAAGGTGCAAGGAGAGAGAGAACATGAAAAAGTAGAAAGGGATCCATCAAGATCCAGTTTAATTGACCACTTACACATACATGGTCTGACCATGGAGAGATGGACAGAATCATTAATGACTAGGAACCATATAATAGAGCACTGCTACAGAGGCACTTTCTGGTGCTTTGAGAAAATGTCCAATTATTCCCTTTTCTAAATTCTTTTTATGACTTTTAGTGGCGTCTTCTCTGCATGAAGGTGGAGAATATACAAAACAGACCTACAAAACAGACATTAAAAGCTCATATCAATAAATGTCATATTTGTTTTTTTTTTATTTTAAGTCACATACATACTACACACATCTTCAAATACATATTTTTTTATTTCCAAAAGACAATTTCTTATGTAGTATAGGAAAACATACAGTGGGTACACAAAGTATTCAGACCTCCTTACATTTTTTACTCTTTGTTATATTGCAGCCATTTGCTAAAATCATTAAAGTTCGTTTCTTTTCCCAATGAATGTACACACAGCTCCCCATACTGACAGAAAAACACAGAATTGTTGACATTGTTGCAGATTTATTGAAAAAGAAAAACTGAAATATCACATGGTCCTAAGTATTCAGACCCTTTGCTGTGACACTCATATATTTAACTCAGGTGCTGTCCATTTCTTCTGATCATTCTTGAGATGGTTCTACACCTTCATTTGAGTCCAGTTGTGTTTGATTATACTGATTGGACTTGATTAGGAAAGCCACACACCTGTCTATATAAGACCTTACAGATCACAATGCATGTCAAGGCACAGATCTGGCCAGGGTTACAAAAAGATTTCTGCTGCACTTAAGGTTCCTAAGAAGCACAGTGGCCTCCATAATCCTCAAATGGAAGACGTTTGGGATGACCAGAACCCTTCCTAGAGCTGGCCGTCCAGCCAAACTAAGCTATCGGTGGAGAAAAGCCTTGGTGAGAGAGGTAAAGAAAAACCCAAAGATCACTGTGGCTGAGCTCCAGAGATGCATTCAAGAGATGGGAGAAAGTTGTAGAAAGTCAACCATCACTGCAGCCCTCCACCATTTGGGGCTTTATGGCAGAGTGGCCCGACAGAAGCCTCTCCTCAGTGCAAGACACATGAAAGCCCGCATGGAGTTTGCTAAAAAACACCTGAAGGACTCCAAGATGGCGAGAAATAAGATTCTCTGGTCTGATGAGACCAAGATATAACTTTTTGGCCTTAATTCTAAGCGGTATGTGTGGAGTAAACCAGGCACTGCTCATCACCTGTCCAATACAGTCCCAACAGTGAAGTATGGTGGAGGCAGCATCATGCTGTGGGGGTGTTTTTCAGCTGCAGGGACAGGACGACTGGTTGCAATTGAGGGAAAGATGAATGCGGCCAAGTACAGGGATATCCTGGCAGCAAACCTTCTCCAGAGTGCTCTGGACCTCAGACTGGGCCGAAGGTTTACCTTCCAACAAGACAATGACCCTGAGCACACAGCTAAAATAATGAAGGAGTGGCTTCACAACAACTCCGTGACTGTTCTTGAATGGCCCAGCCAGAGCCCTGACGTAAACCCAATTGAGCATCTCTGGAAAAACCTAAAAATGGCTGTCCACCAACGTTTACCATCCAACCTGACAGAACTGGAGAGGACCTGCAAGGAGGAATGGCAGAGGATCCCCAAATTCAGATGTGAAAAACCTTTTGCATCTTTCCCAAAAAGACTCCTGGCTGAATTAGTTTAAAAGAGGGCTTCTACTAAATACTGAGCAAAGGGTCTGAATACTTAGGACCATGTGATAGTTCAGTTTTTCTTTTTTAATAAATCTGCAACAATGACAAACAATTCTGTGTTTTTCTGTCAGTATGGGGAGCTGTGTGTACATTCATCAGGAAGAAGAATGAACTTAAATGTTTTTAGCAAATGGCTGCAATATAAAAAAGAGTGAAAAATTTAAGGGGGTCTGAATACTTTCCGTACCCACTGTATATACCGGCATGTGTGCTTTAAAATGTTCAAATGACATGAGAGCAGTATTTAATTTTGTTGTGGAGTTGTGGACTCTACAAATATGTTTTTTGGGCAGCAAAGTAGTGCAGCAGATAGTGAAGCAGGTAGTGTTATTTCCTCCCATCATCTTGGGTTACTGTTTGTGTCGTGTTTTGGTGCTTGTTGTCCCTGTGTGTTTTAGGATTATCTCTTAACCCTGACCAGGCTAAAGAGGTTACTGAAGAGTTGATACAGTTTAAACTACATTACAAACTACAGATAAAACTAGCCCATGCTAAAGAATTTTACTGATTGCTGCCTGGTCCTCAAACTTAAGATACTGTTGCAACCCTGCACAACCCCTCTGCTATGACATGCAGTGGCTGGGTTTTTCTTGGTCATGAAGCCCTGCTTGTGCACATAATTGTACATTATTAGGCATAGTCATTGGCTCAGCACAGCACTCTGTTGCACACTAAAGGAAAAATTTATCACAGTTTCTGTTCTTTTTTCATCTAATCCTTAGCTGTCCATTACCTTCCTGTGTACATGACTCTAACACATAACTCTTAAGAACATTCACCTAACATAGAGTCTCACTTTGCCAAGCCACCTGAGCCATGTGCTTAACCAGATTTCATCTCACTATTATCTATCATCTAGGTTTAAAGAATATCTTGGCTTATGTGTTCTCCTCTATATATTGCCTTTAATCTATAGATTTAAAGTAAGACCAGATGTCCCTTTGCCCAACTGCATGGTCACCCTATTCTCTGGGACAGTGATTAAAAATTAACTGCAGCAGCTGGTGACTGAATCTTCAAGGACAGATTGGGAACATACATCACCGACCAAAGGGCACTTTGGACAAACCTGGAGGCCCCAAACAGTTAGTTAAATTGGATTATTTGTTGCCTACTCTTTAAGCTGAGATATGTAAAAAATGAATTTCACTGTCCTTTATTGTATGTGAATTCCTTCTTACACTTGTTACTGGCAAAGTTTAATACATACATTTTTAGTATTGCAAATTATGGTACACAGTTTCAATGTGCACATTTTTTGTTTTTGCTTTGCATATGGATCTGAACATTAAGCTAACCTCCTATGGTTTTAAGATTAAGTTTGTTTGTTAATTTCTGTTGATTGGTCATGTTGGTGAAGGGAACAGAGGTCCCCATCAACTCTGTTCCCACTCAGCAACATGATGTTGTGTAATCATTGCCTTATGGAGAGGAATGTGGAAGGGCAGATGGTGGTAGATGTTGCTAAACGATTGGAAATGGCAGTGGTGAATACTTATTTTAAGAAGGAGAATAGGGTGGTGTGTAAGAGCGGAGGAAGGTGCACACTGGTGGGCTATATTGTTTGCAGGAGATGCAACCTGAAGGAGATTGGAAAATGTAAGGTGTTGGCAGTGGAGAGTGTAGCTAGACAACATTGGATGGTGGTCTGTAGGATGGCTTCGGAGGTGAGAATAAGAGGAGAAAAGTGAAGATTGAAAAAGGATAAGATGGTGGAAACTGAAGGGGGAAGACTATAGTGTGAGATTCAGGGAAGAGGTCAGACAGGTGCAGAACTGCAGAAGTGATAAGGGTGACAGCTAGGAAGGTACTTGGTGTGACATCTGGAAAGAAAAGGAAGACAAAGAGACATTTTGGTGGAATAAGGAAGTGCAAAAAAGAATAAAGAGAAAGAGGTTGGCAAAACAGAATTGGAATATGGCAGAGAGATGAGAAAAGTAGGCAGGAGTACAAGGAGATGTGGAAGCAGGTAAAGAGGGATGTAGCAAAAGCTAAGAAAAAGTCTTTTGATGATCTGAATGTGAAGTTGGACCCTAAAGAAGAAGAAAATTATTTATATCATTTGGCAAGGCAGAGGGACCGAGCTGGGAAGGATGTGCTACAAGTCAAAGCAAAAAAAAGATGCAGATGGAAATGTGTTGACCAGTGAGGAGAGTGTGTTGAGAAGGTGGAGAGAGTATTTTGAGAAGCTGATGAATGAGGACAATGAGAGAGAGAGAGAGACGGATGGATGATGTGGAGATGGTGAAACAGGAAGTACATAGGATTAGTAAGGAGGAATTGAGAGCAGCTATTAAAAGGATGGAGAGTGGAAATTCAGTTGGACCAGATGACATACCAGTAGAATCATGAAGATGTTTGGAAGAGATGGCAGTGGAGTTTTTAACCAGATTGTTCAACATAAATTTTGCAAGGTGAGAGGATGTCTGAGGAATGGAAAAGGAGTGTGCTGGTACCAGTTTTTAAGAATAAGCGAGATGTGCAGCCCTGCAGTAACTACAGGGAGAAAAAGTTGATCAGTCACACCATGAAGTTATGGGAAAGAGTAGTGGAAGTATTTCTTCAGGCTGGGTGAAGAGGTGACCATTTGTGAGCAACAGTATGGTTTCATGCCAAGGAAGAGCACCACAATATTTGCTTTGAGAATGTTATTGGAGAAGTATAGAGAAAGTCAAAAGGAGTTGCATTTTGTGTTTGTGGATTTAGAGAAAGCGTACAACATGGTGCCGAGAGAGGAGTTGTGGTATTGTATGAGGAAGTCAGGTGTGTCAGAGAAGTATGTGAGGGTGGTGCAGGACATGTATGAGGACAGTGTGACAGCAGTGAAGTGTGCAGTAGGAACGACAGACAGGTTCAAGGTAGAGGTGGGACTGCATCAAGGATTGGCACTGAGCCCTTTCCTGTTTGCAGTGGTGATGGACCGGTTGAAGGACAAGACCAGACAGGACTCTCTATGGATTATGATGTTTGTGGATGATATTGTTATTTGTAGTGAGAGTAGAGAGCAGGTTAAAAAGACCCTAGAGAGAGGAGGTATGCGCTGGAGAAAGGGGGAATATAAATTATTAGGATTAAGACAGAGTGCATGTGTGTGAATGAGAGGGAGAGCAGTGGAGTGGTGCAGTTGCAGGGAGAAGAGGTGGTAAAGGTGGATGAGTTTAAATATCTGAAGTCAGCTGTGCGAAGTAAAGGAGATTCTGTGGGAGAAGTGAAGAAAAGAGTGCAGGCAGGGTGGCGCGGGTGGAGAAGAGTAATAGCAGGAGTAAGTTGTGATAAAAGGGTATCTGCAAGAGTGAAAGGGAAAGTTTATAGGACTGTGGTGAGATCTGCGATGTTGTATGGTTTTAAAGACAGTTGCATTGACTAAAAGACAGGAGTTGGAGCTGAAGGTAGCAGAGCTAAAGATGTTGAGATTTTCATTGTTAGTAATGAGGATGGAGGATGACGATTAGAAATGAGTTTATTAGAGGTACTACACATGTAGGACGTTTTGGAGACAAGGTAAGGAAGGCTAGATTGAGATGGTTTGGGACATAGGGTATATCGGTAGGAGAAAGCCGAGGATGGAGCTGCCAGAAAGGAGGAAAAGAGGAAGGCCAAGGAGGAGGTTTATAGATGTGGTGAGGGAAGACATGCAGCTTGTTGCTTTGAAAGAGGCAGATGTGGAGAACAGGGTAGATAATCCACTGTGGTGACCCCTAATAGGAGCAGCTAAAAGAAGAAGAAGAAGTAAATTTCTGTTGATTAATGGGGATGTTTGATGGGGTAAAGCAAGGTTTACAAATTGTTCCTAATAATGAATAGCAGCTTTAAGATTGGTCAATTTAATATTACATGCAAATATTATTAACATGTATTATTACATTATTACATGTATTATTATTGTTTTATTACATGCAAACAATATTAACATGTAAAACTCAAATAAAATATATTTTAGGTAATTTATCAGTCTCTTACATTGTTTTGAGGGATTGTTAGTCTGTTTTTCTTTACAATATTGTTTCAGTTTATTGATGTAAAAGGGCAATAATTTATAAACAAGTCATTTAAGATCTTAACACAGTAGGGTTAAGGTCTGTTTAGACCTTTCCAGGTTTGCTTTGTTTAAAAAAAAAACTCATAACCGAGTTGTTGACTGATTTATCTTAAGTTTGTAATCTAGCATACCAGTGTAGATTTATTCATTGATTTAAGCAGATGCACAAGGGCATCTGCTTAATGCTACAAATGTAAATGTAAATGTCTGAACTTTGCCTTAGTCATTCTTACACCTTTGATTTTTTTCTTTTTTTTTCTGCCATTATGATGTCAATGTGCTGTTTTCTTTGTTTTTGTCTTTGTCCTGTCTCATGATCCAATTTTAGTCTAGCTTAAGCTATGCAGATGTCTTCACATTCATTGTTGAGTTCATTGTTGCCTCAATGACAAACTTCCCATGTCTTGTGGCTGTATTACAATAAAATAAAAAAAAATTCATTTTGTTTTATAATTGATTTGTAATTTTTCTTTTGTAAATTGGATGGATCTGTAAATTGATAGTAGTTTTGTCATCTCAGAGGAAACAATTGCTACATATTGAAATGTCTTGACATTTTTTGTAGACCATCGTCACTGTTTTATGCCGCTCTGCACAGATACATATGATCTCTCAGAAGGTCTGGGATAATTTACTGTGAAGTAAAAGCAATTGCATAGCCAAGACAAAAAAGAATGCATATGAATAATGTATATTTATTATATTTGATCATAGTTCTTCAATGTCTAATTTCTCTCTAGTAACCACTTTATCCCGGTTGTAGTAGAGCCATTTTAGAAACACTAAAGGATGGAATGCCACTTTGCTTCAGGGTGACACACACACACACACACACACACACACACACACACACACACACACACACACACACACACACACACACACACACACACACACACACTCATACATATTGTATGTATGTAATGTATCTTAACAAATCCACCTACTGGCATGTTTTTGATGGTGGAATAAACAGGATAACCTGGAGGGAACCTATATGGGCACTTTGGGTTTCATTACAGTTATTTTATGGTCAGAAACACTCAGAGATATTCATGACCTGAAAATAAATTCAAAGACCACTAAGACCTATCAAAAAGGGGCACAGCAGAGAGAGAGAGAGAGAGAGAGAGAGAGAGAGAGAGAGAAGAGAGAGAGAGAGAGAGAGAGAGAGAGAGAGAGAGAGAGAGAGAGAGAGAGAGAGAAAAAAGAGAGAGTATTGGCCTGTATTGGCCTCCTGGATGTGTAAAACCTATGCTCAGATGTTTATCACTGGCTCTTCATTAGACTACCTGCTGTGAACTACCTGCTGTGTCATCTGCACCCATAGTGCTTCTCCTCTTATTTCCTCTTTTTTCTTTTTCAAATAATGCTTTTTCTTCTGCCCTTTCACCTTTTTCATTCTGCCAATCTCTGTCTTATAAGGTCACCAGGTTCTTGTGACACTGCAGCAGGCTTCCAGATACATGTTCGCTGAGATTCAATGTTTCAGCAGAATATTTTCATCTAATTTCTACCCTTTTCTCCATCTTTAGCACCTATATTTACTCACATGCTAACATACATGAATCCACCCATACACATCTCTGAAACATTGAACATACAGAGATAGCTGATAACCATAAAGTGTAGTCACTTCCAGGCACAAAATATATTTTGTCCCATAAACACATACACATATCTATGCACACATCACATGTTTATATAAACCTGTAGCATGTGCAAAGGCCTTCCTTTACAACAGAGCTGCCATGAGCTCGTGTCTCTAACAAAAACAGAGGTCCCGCTTATTCCATTTAGTAGAAAAATATTTCAGAGAAAAATGAAAAGTAATGAATGTCATTTCGAAAAAGCCAATAACATTTAACACAGAGCAATGCAGTATGCACTAGTAATCAAATTCAACCCGCTTGGTGCTTTCTCATCTTCCTGCATTTGACTTCTCCTTAACATAAATCTCAGATCTGCCTGAGGGATATGTCCCTACTGCCCACTGCTCATATATCCAGTTTCCCTTCTAACCTAAACACAAATACCATTCACAGCTCTTTCACACCAGCTCAAACCTTTTTTTTTTCCCTCTGGTGACTTCAATACTTACTGGCATAACAGCTAAATAGCATTATGGTTGATTTGTTTTGTGCAAGGCAGCTGGAATTGAGTGGCAGATTAGCTGACCACAGATGATCAGATCCCTAACAACCAGTACTGAATAGCCTTTATCATCAACCTCACAGGCCTCTTTTATTAGTTTTTGTACCTCCTGGTGTGTGGAGATTAAAATGGTGTAAAGTGGTTGTGTGGGTGGGCGAAAGAATGTGTCTGCGAGTGAGAGGGAAGAATCTCAACCATTTAATTAAGGCTACTTCTTTTTTGGCTAAATGTGAATGAACTGTGAATCACTCCAAAGCTTAAATTTCCTCTCTGTTTTTCTATTTGTCTATTTGTTGTTTTATGACTGTTGATTTTCTCAATCATTACACTTTTTAGTTCAGCTAGTAAAACCATTTATTTAAACTTAAGCAAAGCTGGAAAATGAACTGTGGGCTGGTCATTTCTGTTACTGTATGTAATTGTGGGTGTGTCTTGTTTAGGGTTCTTCCTTTATGCAAGGAACATGAAGCTCAATTCCACTCTCATGTGTGTTGATACCAGAGAGAACCTTTGATCGTGTTTGTGTGAGAGGCTGTGTGTTTGTATGTTCTTGAGCGTGTGTGCATACGTAAGTGTGTGTGTGTGGAGGGTGGGGGTATTAGTCACAGTGTGTGGGAAGCTCTAGGAGGAGACGGTCATGGTGACATTAGCATGATCATCATGCTCATTACAATCCTACCACAGTAAAACAAAAGCTTTCTCTTCCTCTCACTGTCTTTCTATCTTATTTTCATTCTATCTCTTTCTTTATTCCCCACCCTACATTACTGCACACATCATTATTTGGTAACAGTCTACTGAAATAAAGAGGTGTGCTCTTCCTTCAAAATGTAAAGCTCCTGTTTTCCCTTATAGCCACCTTATGATGTGAGAAAGAAGACTAATCACATTAAAGATATCAGATTAATTAAATGTCAGCAGTGATGTGATCGATTGCATTTCAGATTGGCACAAGCTTTGCCTTATCCCAGACATAAGTGAATCAATGTTTGATCAAAACAATAATCACCACAAGGTTCTTAAGCATCTAATGTTTAGCACAGCTGTATTCAGGAACATAAATGAACCCCCTCCCTTAAGTGAAACATCAATGTTATCATTATCACAATAACCACACACTGTCAGTGATAGTTTTTAGACAGACTGATGACATAAGTGATTATCAGACAAGAGAAGGTATTATATCTCAGTTGATGCCTTGGCTGTAAATGGCACTGCTGAAGTGGCTTAATTGCAGCCCTTGTTATTCTGGCTGTGTTGATGAGCATCTCACCGTTTGATATTGTCATGACCATTTCTTGTTGTCTTTCAACACTCAAAGAAATGACAGTTTGTATGGAAAATAGCACCATTGGTGCTCAGGCCAATATATGTTTATACAACCTCACTAATCAGCCAGTTTGCTCTATACAATAACCACAGTCACAGTGATTACATATTCCCATATGGATCTCTCTCTCTCTCTCTCTCTCTCTCTCTCTCTCTCTCTCTCTCTCTCTCTCTCTCTCTCTCTCTCTCTCACTCTCTCTCTCTTTCTCTCTTTCTTACACACACACACACACACACACACACACACACACACACACACACACACACACACACACATAGACATTCATTGAACATCTCACACTCACATGGCTGTATCCTGAGGAGGATAATTAGGATTAGAGGTTCAAAACCTCAATTATGCACCTATGTGAAATGCGTCAGAGATGCTTTGTGATGTGCAGCTGGCTTTGTGAACTTCCACATAGCCCCAGCCGCACTTCTTCAGCATGACACATCGCATCAAGGCTGAACATTTCTCTTGCTCTCCCCCACCCTCTTACACACATACACACACACACACACACACACACACACACACACACACACACACACACACACACACACACACACACACACACACTTTCACTTTCAAGAATAGAGACTAGCAGTGTAACAGCTTCTCTGATGACTCTATTGCTGTGGTGATACTATAAAGTATTCATGAAATCTATCATTTCTTCTATTCTTAGCCAACAATGATTTATGGCCCATCTTGGCCATTTACCTGCCGGCTATCTGTCTCTGTATTGTCAGTATTAGATGGACACAGTGAATGGACATGTGCCTTATAGGGAGTACCAACTGTTATGTGCCATAGATGTGCCATAGTGTGTTTGGGAATAGCTTAACTCTCTTTCGGAACAGTTCAAGTCATGAAGCTAGAAACATGAAAAAAATAATATTGCTGGTGATTTGTTTGACCTTTTTTTCTGATAAAAAAGTTATGCAGTGTATTTTTTATGGATAAACATGTAAATTGTGCTTTTATAATTTTTTTAAATCATGCTATAAGTATTTAATGTCCCTAAAATCTTGTCATGGGTTTTACGTACAAGAATTAATGTCATTAATCTGGTGTGAGGAAATGCCCTTAACATTATTAACTACAAATATGTGAAATAAAAATTTTAAATAAAAAATATTTTTTTGCTTGCCATTTTCAAGTTTGGGATGAGTAACAATTGTAGATTATTGGCTATCAACACGGCACGCTCTTTTAAGTGCTCCCTCTACTGGAGAACTCTGATAATCACATATGAGGTGAATACCGTTTAGAGTGATGTCCGTGGCAGGCTGCAACACTTCCAAATGTTTAACATGTGGGCTTGTTTTGAGAAGTTAAACAATTTTGATATTTAAAAATTGCATTGAATGTATGCTCAATTATCCATATGTAATAATCTAACATGTGGTTGTCTTTTGTGCTATTGTCCTGTGTGCATAACTATGAAAATACAGTGTTCATACATTTGGAAACCTTTCATTCGAATCATGAGGCATTTACATCAACATAGTTATCACAAACCACTTAAAAAAAAAAGTAGGTTAAGGAGACTTACAGGTACATTTAAATATTTATTAAAGGTACATTAACCAACCATAATAAAGAACTACAGAACTGACATCAATACATTCAGCACTAGAGAAGGGCAAGAAGAAAAAACACACCTGAAATAATGAAGGGATGCAGCTTCATTTGCATCCTGGAGAACCATTCTCCTTTCTCTCTTGACCTTTTCCTTACATTGGTCTGTCCATTTTCTGCCTTTCTTTTGTTTTAGTTTATTTTTTTTTCTTAGGTTATTTACCAATGACCTTCTTTTAGGCACTTAAGTTTTCCTACAAAACCCATCTTTGGTAACATAAACTGCTCATTAGGTTTTCTATGGTTACAAGTCTTGTTTGGGTAAACAGTTAAAATGAATTTGAACCTATATCTAAGCACAGTGTTACTAAAGATTTTGGCAGTAAGGCCAAATTTTGAAAGTGGACAAAAACATCAGGGCAAGACAGTATTAGGGACATCAAGTCAACATACAGTAAGTTATATTACTTCACAAATTTAAATCTAGGACCTCACATAAAAAGGGAAATCCACAAGTTGTGAACAGTGACAAGTTTATATAATCCTTTAAAATATCTACGTCAACAACTTTTATTTTGCATATAATCTATATATATATATATATATATATATATATATATATATATATATATATATATATATATATATATATATATATATATATATAGCTGTTACTTGTATTTAAGTGTTTATGCAGTTGGCATAGACTCTTTGTACTCTATATGCTGTTATACTATTTTTTTCTTGGAAAAATAGATGTTTTTCTTACTAACATGTAAAAAAATTCCTGATAAGTAGATATTTTCACACATGCATTCGGCTGCTTGAGACCGCTGCTTCCTTTGAGGCTGAATATGCATCATATGGTTAATAAACTCCAGTCCATAAAGTTGACTTTGTGCATCACAGATGCTCAAAAGACACATACATGCATCAATAAAACATTTCTCTCTATTCATCACTAAATCATTGGATTCCAGTACAACTCATCTGGCAGACATCTGGCAGTAACATTTTCAGTGACAACATTTCAATGTCCTCTACACAGTTTTTGACATCAATCCAAAAACATAATTTACATTCTGGACACACAAACAAAACATTTACAGCCAATCACAATAAAAGGCTGAAGAGATACTAAACATTTAACTTTCACACTAAATTGCACACTGGTTTACATCTGCAGTCAATCATGCAGCTGGTAAGATTCAGCGTGGAACTGAGCCATGTGTCATAGACTACTTAGAGTTGTTGCTAAAAACATACAGTAGGAATAAATTGAATACACCCATCACGAATCCCTGAACACATCATAAATCTGTTTAGAATCTCTGTAAAAATCACTGCAAGATCAGAAAATTAAAGCCTTACCACCCAAAACCATATATAGTTTATGTAATATAAATTTTATCAATGGAAAATCATTTGTACTGTAGTTTTATGCATTTTTCTTAAGAATGCCAAACTAAACTTTTATTCTAATTGGGTATTGAATTTAAATAACTACATCTATCAGTGTGAATGCTTCAAAATGACTAATTTAGTGCATCTTAACTCTTGTTTTTTTGTTTTGTTTTGTTTTTGTGTTTAACCCTAACAATTGCTAAATGCTATAATATTCCATACATTTGCCAGCTTAGTGAATTAAGCCTGTATTTTACATTTGTGTAGGCTTTACACTCCACCAAAGAAAAAACACATCAGGTAATTAGCATTCATTTTTATTTAACTTTAAGTCCTTCCCGCTATGTGTCACCCTCACTAAGCCCTGTGTTTCTAAAACCCACCTTTCAATGTGTCAGACACATTTATTCCTGGTATTCAGAGGCTTTGTTTTATTACCTTTATCACTAATGTTTTTATTTAATCTAGTGCATTGATCCCAGTAAAGTATGCTTTTGAATCTAGGAACAGATGTGTCTATGTAGAATTGCACTGTAAGCCAAATGGTAACCCAAACCACTGTGGCTTCCTGATTTATTATCAGAATAATTGTTATAAATTGAAAGCACTTAAAACAGGGTTTTATTTCAGTTACTAGGGCTTTCTCTTATGCTGAGGATTTTATTTGTGGTGGCGATTGTAGGTTGCATGGAAGTTATATTTCTGCCCAGTAGCAGCATCACCATGCATACATCATGCCCTCTGCTAAACCAAACCAGTTTGCATGTGTATATGTAGAGGATAGGGGTGATAAATAATTGGGGACTGCCCATTTGAAATGTAGTAGTTGCTGAAGTTGTGGTCAGCCATATATGGAGCAGGCTGATAGTAGCAAGTGACATTGTTGGTGTTGGGTATGATGTTCTGCTCTCCCAGGACTTTGAGAGCCAAAATGGTAATCATATTGAGTGTTTGTCGTCGCTCATGGCCCATCAGGCACACAGTGCTCTCATTGACCACCCGGCGTAGAGTCATTAAGTAATCATACTTGCTTTTCTCTTCTCCAATGAAGTGGTTTCGTAGATAGGACTCAATCTTCCTTTGCTGCTCATTTACATCAGGAAAGTCAATAAAGAAACGTGAACACATATAACGCTCTAGAGTTTTAATTTCAGTCTCACTGGCAGGTTTGAAATCTCTAACCAGTAGGTTGCTGTACTTGAGCAAGCCACCACCCCTGATCTCCTCTGGATTGCGGGTTGCTATTAACCTGTAACGCAGATGGTCCATGGCTTGCTCAAAATCCCCATACATGCTCTCTGCCACTACTGTGACAGAAGGAATTTCTCTGGAAAAAGGCAGGGGTGATGTAGTGGCTGTGAGCTCAGGAAGATTTGAGTT